>NW_020914981.1:0-795 GCF_003984885.1 Neopelma chrysocephalum | reverse complement strand
CTGTCCCTGCTAGACGTGGAGCTCTCTAATGGACTGTAATTGGGTTAGAAAAGTGGTGCTCCAACTGCAAAAGAAGATTGGGATTGAGAACTCAGCAGTGATGGTACAATTGGCTGTTGTCTCTTGAATAGAACTGTAAGAGCTCCAGGAGTGCAAGGTGTGTGTTCCAGTCCCCAGCATTTGGTTTGCACGTGTCCTGGTCAGACACAGGTCCGACTTCCTCAGTCCTTAACACAACAGAAGGAGAATTGAGGACTGGCACTGTTCAGGGGATTGGTGTGACAGGGGTTAAACTGGGAAACTATTGGGTGATTTCCGAGTTTGTCTGTTTGCCAAACTCCCCCAAACCTGTGCTAGGAAGAGATGGACTGGAAAAGTTGAGGCAGAAATGAAATTGAAAACTGGGGCTATTGACACTGTAATTGCTGAAAGTAAATGTGTCAAAGCAGCAGCTCTTGTTGTGCAGGGAATAGCTCCTGTCAGCAGCAGGGTCCCGACTGACGTGGCAGCTGCAGTTGTTCCTGTGGTGTGGGCCAGTGGAATTCCAGGAGAGTGGAAGAGGGCAGAACCTGTAGGTATTACCCCTAATGTGGGATCTCTCCTGGTAAGGCGAAGCCAGTATCCTTTCAAATCAGAATGCCAGCTTGGATTGGTTGCAGTAACAGCTGAATGTGCTCCTCATGGTTTGCTTGTAGGATGTGAATGCAAGACCCTGCCAAGAAAACCAGTGGCAAAGGGGATTGATTAGTGCAGGACCTGAGAGAACCCCCTTAAACGACAACCTCGAGTAGTTTC
>NW_020914980.1:0-1466 GCF_003984885.1 Neopelma chrysocephalum | reverse complement strand
TCCACATCCCTTTTGCTCAGCCTTCCTACCCTCCCACACATCAACAGTCCCACACAACTTGGTATCGTCTGACTAAGGGTGAACTCGATCCCCTCATCCAGATCATTGATAAAGATGTTAAACAGAGCTGGCCCCAAAACTGAGCAATGGGAAACACCACTGGTGATTGGCCGCCAGCTGGATGCATCTCCATTCACCACCACTCTGGGCCCGACCATCCAGACAGTTTCTTACCCACTGAACAGGGCACCTCTCCAAGGTACAACACACCAGGGCAGAAAGCACAGAATGGGCCAAGTCAGGAAAAGAAACTTCTCAGTGCCCTTGGGTGGATCTTATCTGGCATCACAGACTTGGGAGTGTGTAGGTGGCACAGCAGCTGCCCCTTGGTTTACAGGGAGTTCCTTCTGCTCCTCGTCTCTGTCTTCCAGCTCAGATGAGTCAGTACCCTGAGGACAACTGCTCTGACTGTTGTTAAAGACTGAGGAAAAGAAGGCATTAAGTACCTCAGCCTTCTCCTCATCCTTTCTGGCAGTGTTTCACCTCACATCCAATACAGGATGCAGATTCTCCTGGGCCCTCCTTTGCTTGCTAGTGGACTTCTAAAAACAATTCCTGTGATCCCTTATGGCAATGGCCAAACTAAATTCTAGTTCGGCTGTCCATCAACATCATCACCTATCAAAAGAAACAAAATTTTTCAGGACTGCATCCAAACCAATGACATTGATATATTCTGGGCAATACAAAAAATAAAGGGTGCTCAAGAGCTGACTTGAACCTGTATTAAAAGCCTACAAACTGTCTGAATGGATTTCAAGGGAATTTGTGGCAGGCACCATGTTTTGCTGTTGAGATCATCTCCAGGCCTTCTATAAAAAGCTTTCCAAGTGTCACTGCTGGAACAAGGCCCTTCACAAAAACATACAAATAGGAGCATGTGATAAGAATATGGGTGGGACAGAGTGACTGCATTTCTGTCCCCCAGAAAACAAGGACATCATCACTCTAAAGAGAGAAAATGCTCATCGTTCATTTCTTGTAGCACTAGAGCTATTTTCTGTGATTAGAATTGTCCTTGGTTACACCATCAGCCAAGATCTTGTTGGTACCTGTGCTCCCAATGTGCAAGATCCTGTACCCAGAGTCCAAGGGCACTCCATGCCTTACAGAGCTTAACACACCTTCCCTGTTTAAAAAAACCACCGTTTTCAGGACTGAACTTCATTTAGAAGCTCGAGGGTAATTAGGTGAGGGAGGAACCCAGCATGGTCCCACCCCTAAATCTTTTCATATTGCCAGCAGATGAGATTTGAATCCTTGCACAGGCAGTTTAGATCAGCACCAGGAAGAAAATGTCACTCTGACAAGGATTTTTTCACAGAATCACTGAATATTCTGAGTTGGAAGGGACCAACCAGGATCATCGAGTCCAGCTCCTGGCCCTGCACAGGACCATCCCCAAG
>NW_020914979.1:0-598 GCF_003984885.1 Neopelma chrysocephalum | reverse complement strand
TATGACGTGGTATTGAGGCGGTGGTGTTTGTGATGTGGTAATGAGGGCGTGGTGCTTGTGACGTGGTAATGAGGGTGTGGCGGTTGTGACGTGGTAATGAGGGTGTGGTGCTTGTGACGTGGTAATGAGGGGGTGGTGGTTACGATGTGGTAATGTGGGGGTGCTGTCTGTCATCTGGTAATGAGGGGGTGGTGGTTTTGATATGTGGGTTGTTGTTTTTGTTATGTTTGGGTGATTGCTATGGTGTGGCGAAGAAAAATTAATTAACTAATTAACCAATTAAGTCATTAATTAATTAACCTATTAGGAGGTAATTAAGTAATTAGGAGGTAATTATGTAATTAGGGGCTAATATGTGTAGTCATTTATGTGGTGGGGAGTAATTACTGTGTATATACTGTATATATTTAGTATTTATTGTATAGATAAAAGAATAAAAATAATAAGTATGGTGCAGCAGTACGGGGACTGGGTTGGTCCCGGGGAGTAAATCAAAATTTAATTTAATTTAAATTTAAATTTTAATTAAAGATTTACTCCCCGGGACCAACCCAGTCCCCATACTGCTGCTTTTTTAAACTAAGCTACAAGAAATAAA
>NW_020914978.1:0-1032 GCF_003984885.1 Neopelma chrysocephalum | reverse complement strand
TCGGAAAAGCTCCGGGTCACCAAGGCCCGTGGCCTGGCCTCGAGGGCCACTCCCACAGGGAGTGGGGTCACCTGGGAAACGCTCCGGGTCCTCAACTCCTGTGGTCTGGCCTCGAGGGAAGTTGTTCGAAAGAGAACTCTCAGAAACGCTCCTGGTCGACGAGAAAGGAGTTGGCTGTGAGGAGGCTCCTCACAGCACCACTCTGTCCCGTCCTGCCCAGTCGCCCGCTCCGAGCACGGTGGCGTGGCCGCGTTGCCGCCAACACCTTTATCAGCACGTGTCACAAAGGACACCGTCCCATGCCCTGGGCGACGGCCACCCTGTCACAAAGGGCCCTGTGACACTGCCACGGGCCCTGGGGCCTCCCCCAGCCCGGCCAACCTGCCCCAGCGTGGAAGGAATCCATTCCCTAAATCAGCTGCAGCCACTGGGGGCAAGGCTTGGCATCTGTGCCAAGGCAGAAGCTGTGGTTCCTTCCTGGCACAATTTCTTCATGGAAGTCATGACCTGCAGCACAAAACACCTTGGCTGGCATTGAGAAATGCTGCATTCAGGAAAGCCTGACTTCCCATTCCTCAACACAAGGAGCTGAAAGAAGTTGCAAACTTCCCAATGTCACTGAATTGAAGGACCCGAGAACATCAACTATTTGGACGTTTGCTTCCCATCTCAAACCTGCAGCTCATTTGCCTGCACGTGTCCATTGAGAGTCAGCTTCAAAACATGAACCGAGGCAAAAAATCTGGGCCTTGATTGGTTTGCAGATGGTTTTCTATTAAGGGATAATAATACGAATGTTCAAACCAGGGAAAAATAAAACTACCCAGAATGATCACGGCTGAAGCTAAAATGCATTTCAGAAGGAACATCAACACCCACACCCCACACACCCCCCTCAGCACCTTCCCAGTCAGGAATTACATCCAATCTCTAGGAGTACAGGAAGTGAGGGTTTTGCTTGGCAGTGATTGGATTCTACAGAACCAACACAGAACCTGAGCTGGGGAGAAAAGGGGACTTAAATCCTGCTTG
>NW_020914977.1:0-517 GCF_003984885.1 Neopelma chrysocephalum | reverse complement strand
ATTCCCTGTCCCCATTCTCATTCCCTGTCCCCATTCCCATTCCCTGTTCCCGTTCCCATTCTCATTCCCTGTCCCCATCCCCATTCCCTGTCCCCATTATTCCCTGTCCCCATTATTCCCTGTCCCCGTTCCCATTCCCTGTTCCTGTTCCCGTTCCCATTCCCTGTGTCCGTTCCCATTCCCTGTCCCCATTCTCATTCCCTGCCCCACACCCCATAAAGCCATAGTCCTGCCCCACACCCCATAAACCCATGGCCCTATCCCACTGTCCTGCCCCACACCCCATAAAGCCATAGTCCTGCCCCACACCCCAGAACGCTGCCCCACAGCCCTCCCTGCCCCATAGTCCCCCCCCATACCCCCCTACCCCTCACTAGTGGGGCAGGATCGGCCCCCAGTGCCCCCCAGTGCCCCCCAGTGCCCCCTCCAGTGCCCTCCAGCCCATCCCGGTCCTGCCCCACATCTGGAACGGGGCAATGATGGGAACAGGGAATGGGAACAGGGAACAAGGAATGGG
>NW_020914976.1:0-459 GCF_003984885.1 Neopelma chrysocephalum | reverse complement strand
GGTGGGGGTTGGTCTTGTTGGAAATGATCCAACTTGCCTGAAATGTTGGTCAGTGGCAGCAGCTGACCGGGTTTCTTTTCACGGGCTCTTGTCGCTTTGATCTTTAAAGCACCCAAACTGGAGAGACCCACACACTAGGCCTCAAGGACGATGGACTAATTAAAACTATGGATAGGAAAGCACCTGGCAACTGAAGCGAGCCTGCAAAAGAAGCAACCAGACCCAGACCTGCGAACTCGGATCCAATAGAAGAAAAACAAGTGACTATGGGAAGGGAACTGATAAGGGTACAAAGGTTACTGTTTTTGCCCACTGCGTCTGCGTGCCGTGAGTGGAGCAGGGGTCTGCCCGGCCGCCCAGCGCGCTGTTTCGCTTATTTGCATTTTATATGAATCTTTAATAAATTTTTGCTGCTATATTTCAGCCTAGTTTCATTTACTTATAACACTCTCCATCCCG
>NW_020914975.1:0-1303 GCF_003984885.1 Neopelma chrysocephalum | reverse complement strand
TCACCCAGATAGATGGGGAGAGCTGAAAGAGTCTCCCTTCTCTTTAGGCAAACCACCCAGGGTCACTGCCTGCAGCCAAAGACTGCAGCTGTAATCACACCGAATATCTGGGTGAACGAGAGGATAACTTAAGTGGCACATCTGAAAAGTCAGTGGATGCCTTCACAGGCATTGAGGGGGCTCTTCCCAGACACTGACTACTGGGATCTTACTGAGTATGGTGACTATAACCTGGGCTGAATTACTAGAGTGGCCATGGCCTCAACCCTATATTGGGCATTCCAGTTCTATGGGAAAAGATTTTTCAGGAGATTACAAATGGAACTAATTTTTGTGTTTGTAACTTTACTAAAATAATAGGTTGTGATTTTAACTATACAATTCCAATAACTACTGGGCAATTAACTGAAAATGACTATTTGTTGTATCGTGATGTACCTAAATTACAAATAGGGATGGATATCAGCCTCTTCCAGAAGATGCTTGAACACCCAGATACAGAAAAGATAGAGCAAGCAGGAGAACATCATCAATGGGATATTTTTCTGGGATACTCCCCCACGGCTTCTCAAGTGTTCCATTTCTCAATACATCCAATCTTAGTATTGGTGAGTGCCGTTGCATTGTTATCATTACTCAATTTATGGCTGTGGTATAAATTAAGTACCATAATCAAAAGAGTGCAGATTGTGAATAATTAAGTAATTAATTAATTATGAGTAATTAAGCACAAGCTGGCTTGTTCCCAACGTCGAATAAACAAATACCTTCCTGTTTAAAGATACAAAAGTCTCCGAGCAGTTTTTCGGACCGGGTTTTTCGGCATCACAGCCCAACTATTACCAAACACTGCCACCGTAACCCCTAAACCGTCACCCAGTGCCAGATCCGGACACCTCTCGAACACCTGCAGCAACGGTGACTCCACCGCCTCCCTGGGCTACCTATTCCAACGCGTGACCACCCAATTTTTTCGTAATCTCTAATCCGAATCTCCCCGCTCTCGTTGTAAGGCCATTTCCCCCGGTCCTCACTGCAGGACAGCGGCTCTTTCCCGGTTCAAACATCGGCACAGCCACCGAACCGGGCGCGGGTCCGTGGAAGCGCTTCCTGATTCTCGTCACTACCTCACTCCACATCCCCCGTCGCGAAGCGCCCCGGGAGCCCCGGGGGCTCAGCCCAGCACCGCAGGAGGGTCCCCGCATCCCCGGGGCTCCCTCCGGGCCCCCCCGCGCCTCGTTCCGGCACCGCCAGGCTCACCCTTGTCCCGCAGGCAGGACGCGGCCACGCCGCGCTGCCCCAG
>NW_020914974.1:0-519 GCF_003984885.1 Neopelma chrysocephalum | reverse complement strand
GCCGCGATGGACTCTACGCGCGCAGCCGGGGCTCCTGGCCCTGGCGTCTTCGTTCTGGAAGGTATGCTCGACCGTATGCAATTTTTGCCCCCGACTTAAAGGCGCGTTGGCCAGCGAACGACGGCCCTTTTTGCCCATTAGGAGGGGCCTGAACCTCCGGCTCTCGCCTGCCTTTTGTGCGTTGCGATCCACTCTACGCGCACAGCCGGGGCTCCCGGTCCTGGCGCCTTCGGTCTGGAAGGAATCCTCGACCGTATGCAATTTTAGCCCCCGGTCGACCGGTGCGCCGACCCATGAACGACAGCCTTTTTTGCCCCGAAGGAGGGGCCTGACCCTCCGGCTCTCGCCTGCCCCTTGTGCGCTGCGATTGGCTCTATGCGCGCAGCTGGGGCTCCCGGTCCTGGCGCCTTCGGTCTGGAAGGAATCCTCGACCGTATGCAATTTTAGCCCCCGGTCGGGCGGCGCGCCGGACAGCGAGAAAAGGCCCTTTCTTCCCAGAAGAAGGGGCCTGACCCTCCA
>NW_020914973.1:0-607 GCF_003984885.1 Neopelma chrysocephalum | reverse complement strand
CAGCAGCTCTCCATCCTCCCCGAGCACTGCGTCTCCCTGCCTCAGGCGCTGGGCTGGAAACCTGGCTTAGGGGCGGGTTCAGGGGCACCAGGCTGGGGGCTGGCCCTGCGTCTTCCCTGGCCTCTCCCTCCCACACCTGGGCTCTTTCACAGGGACGTCTGGGCACTGAGGGTTGTGTCCGGGTGCTTTATGTTTTGCAGGCAACCAGGGTGATCTGGGAGATTCTCCAGATGCTGCAGTGCCCAGATCCAGTGAAGAAGTATTCCCCCCGTCTCCTCGTGGATCTGCTCTTCCAGATTTCCATCCGCACAGAGCAGACACCAGAGGAAGTTGACACCTGGTGGAGGGAATGCCAGAAGCAATCCAACCTTCCCACAAACTCCAAGAGGTGCTCAGTCCCAGTCCTCCTGAGCCTCTCATGCCCTCAGGGCTGCTCAGGGCTCCCAGCATGATGACCCGGGCTTTGCTCTGCACACAGGTTTGCAGTGCTGACCACCAAGGCCCTGCTGTGTCATCTGGAGTGTGAAGCTGTCGTGCTTTCAGTGGAACGGAAGCGTGGCTGGGACACACTCCTCAACTCTGACACCCACCACTATGCAGTGGGTCT
>NW_020914972.1:0-845 GCF_003984885.1 Neopelma chrysocephalum | reverse complement strand
AGACAGTTCATTGTGCCCTTCAAGTCCTTACATGTGCACACACACACCACTCTCACCAGTGCCTGGCCCTCCAAAGAACACAAGACCTGATGATTTGTAGCTCCCACTCCAGTGGTTGGCACTTGGAGCTCCCTCTGTACCCAGAGCTCAGAGCTCCCCTGTCCCAGAAAGTTTAAAGATATTGTGCCTCATTCTGCCAAGACAACCCTGGAAAAAAGGGTCACTGTGTTTCCTGGGATAAGAGCACTCTATTGTCATCTTCCAAAACTTTGGAGAGGTCCCAGAGATCTCCCAGGAAGGAGTTTGGGGCCTCAAGCACATGACCCGTATATAGAGGCTGAGGACTCAGAGTCAGTGGTGCGAAGATTGAGGACAGTAGAGAAGCCTGAGAGGTCTGGAAGGGGGGTGTCAGAGCTAGTGGAGCTTTTCTTCCTGTCAGAAAATAGTCTAAGAAAGAACTATTGCTACAAAGGGCAGCTGGGGTGGCCTAGACTGCTGACAAGAAGTAAGAAATTTCCCTCTGAGGTCAGTATTGTGGTGAAACACGTCACCCAGAAGGAGTCTGGATGAGCCCAAGGCTTTGTGTGTCCAGGAAGAGCCAGGGAGGATGCAGAGATGTCAGTGCAGGAAGGTGCCAGCCAGGTGGGGCAGCCGGGGGGATGACGACAGCCTGCAGGGAAAGGGGCAGGGCATGGACACCGGAGGACAGCCTGGGCTGGAGAGGAGAGAGGGATGGGGAGAAGCTGAAAGGCCCTGACAGAGCCACCTTCTGCAGGCCTTTGGCCATGGCTACTGTCCGTGGCCCTGATGCCAGGAGGAGACAAGTGGCCCTTGCAGCCCTGGGG
>NW_020914971.1:0-667 GCF_003984885.1 Neopelma chrysocephalum | reverse complement strand
AGCTTTGGCCACTCCTTCCCAGTCAGACCATCCTCAGCCTCCAACACAGACAGTCCATGGGATCCTCCCATCCCTCCAGAGAAAAAGATGGATTCTGCCCCTTTGTCATTGGCTGTTTCAGAGTTCACTCTGCACCGGTGCCCACCAGAGATTTATGTTCCCGTGGGGCTGATGTGCCAGGCCATTGATCCCACACATCCCAGGAACCCTCAGGGCCCCTTTCTGAGGCCGGGCTGACCCTGTTCCTGCTCGGGGGATTGATTTCTGGGGTTTGTTACTGCAAAGCAGAAGTGCCTTGAGCAGGGTCAAAAGTCAGACCAGCCCCTCTCCTCTGCCCAACAGACACTGGAGCAGGAGTTCTCCTGCACAAATGCTTTTGGCCTTTGGTTTTCCTTCCAGTTTCTGGACCTGAGCTTCCAATCTCCAGGGAGGTTCCCCATCCCAATCCCTCCTGGCCAAGCCCCAGTCCCACAGACAGAACCTTGGGGTGACACGTGGGCTGTGCCACCAGAGCCTTTCCCTGGAGCAGGAAAAGGTCAGCTCTTCCTGGCTGAGACAGTGGTTGGTAGGAGAGGGGAAGACATCCTTAAATGCTGGGACATGTGCTGAGACACAGCCCTGAGGGAGGCAGTGGGGTTCCCATTCTGTTCCTGCAGCTGACTGGCCA
>NW_020914970.1:0-517 GCF_003984885.1 Neopelma chrysocephalum | reverse complement strand
GGACAATCAACACCAAGTCCTGATCAGGGATTCAGGAAAAGAGGAAATAGAAAACACTGTGCAGTCAGGCAGAGATTTGTGAACAAATTCTGTGTCCTCTCCCCCTTTCACTTTCCCTTATTTATGCCTGTGCCCCCTGACAGGGTTGTCCCTGTCCCAGCAGACACAAATGGAACCCCTTTTATTTTTTAGCTCACCCAGCTTACTGAAAAATATGGTGACATCTTTGGCATTTCAGTGGGCAGCATGAAGTTTGTGATGGTAAATGGGATGCGGTTGGTTAAGGAAGTGCTTGTTAACCAAGGGGAAATCTTCCTGGAGCGCCCAGAAATGCCTACTGAAATCTTCACCAAGACAGGTGAGTGATCCCTGAGAACATGCACCTCAGCTGTAAGGCCCAAGTGACAATTCTGCAGAGGTCTGAGACAGCTGAGGAGAAGGCAGAGCCCTGGATCGTTTTCCCCCCAGTAGGGGATCAGCCTTGGCTCACAGGAGGCTGTTTCTGCCAGGACTGATC
>NW_020914969.1:0-517 GCF_003984885.1 Neopelma chrysocephalum | reverse complement strand
GGGATTAGTACGAGGTGGGGGACCCGATGCCTTGGAGTTTAGCAGACAAGAACACTGATGCATGGGACAGTTGTGTCACTGGCAGCCACTTTGCATTTTACCTGCAGAAGTTCCTCAGCAGACCAGCGACTGTCCTCGTCTGCCTGCAGGCAGCGGTTCAGAAAGTCCTGCAGTGCAGGGGACAGTTTCTCGCGGTTTTGCAGCTCCGGTATCCCATTGAAAAAGATGAGCTCCATGGCCTGGAGGAAAAGGAAACACGGGACTTTACCTCTTTCTTTCATCTCCCTAACTGCTCACCCAGACCCCATTTTTGACGCTCCATCCTCCAGTGGCAGTTTCTTCCCGGGCAGAGGGTTCCAAATGATTTTTCAACACCAAGAAAAAGGCCCCAGTGCAGCCACAGCTCTTCCAACATCCAAATGATCTTGCCTTGACAGCTGATTTAATTGGCTGACCAAGTTAGGAGGAAGTCCATCAGCAAAAGCACATTTTGCTTCTCTGAGGATGGACTTGACAG
>NW_020914968.1:0-426 GCF_003984885.1 Neopelma chrysocephalum | reverse complement strand
CCAACCAAGAAAGCCTGCAACCTTTGGATCTCAGGTGCAATTGGTGGGCTAGCCTGGGCAGTCCTTGGTCAGCAAGAGCTTTCTGTCCTAGTCCCCTTGTTCTGAGAGGAATCTGCGTCCGTAACCAATTTTGGAGGTGGGAGCCCAGGAGTGGATAAAGCAAACAAGAGCCCTTCTCCACAGTCAAAAAAGCCTGCAAACTTTGGTTCTCAGGTGTATTTCGTGGGCCAACCTTGCCACTCCCTGGACAGCAAGACCTTTCTGTCCTGGCCCCTTTCGTCTGGGAGGAATCTTCGTCCGTATACAATTTAGGCAGTGGACACACCTAGGGCTGGAAAAAGCAAACAAGAGCCCTTCTCCCCAGCCATGCAAGCCTGCAACCTTTGCTTCTCAGGTGCACTTGGTGGGCTAGCCTGGGCACTATCT
>NW_020914967.1:0-1241 GCF_003984885.1 Neopelma chrysocephalum | reverse complement strand
CCAACTGCACCCAAAAGCCAAAGCTCCCAGGCTTTTTGTCCTGTGCAAAGGGCTGCCGATCCCTTTGGTCAGCCCCGGGCCGTGGATGCCGCCCCCCCCGGCCCCAAAACCCATCCAAATGAAGATTCCTCCTGGGATAAATGGGTCAGCACAGAGAGCTCCGGCTGCACACAGAGTGCCCAGACTGCGCCACCAACTGCACCCAGAAGCCAAAGCTCCCAGGCTTTCTGACCTGGGCAAATGGCTGCTGATACCTTTGGACAGCCCCGCGCCGCCGGTGCCGGCCCCCTCGCCCCAATACCTGTCCAAATGAAGTTTCCTCCCAAGGAAATGGTGCCAGCACAGAAAGCTCTGGCTGCCCACGGAGTGCCCCGGCTGCGCCACCAACTGCACCCAAAAACCAAAGCTCCCAGGCTTTCTGTCCTGGGCAAAGGGCTGCTGATCCCTTTGGTCAGCTCCGGGCCACCGGTGCCGGCCCCCCCTGCCCCAAAACCCATCCAAATGAAGATTCCTCCCAGGGAAAAGGGACCAGCACAGAATGCTATGGCTGCCCACGGATTGCCCAGGCTGCGCCACCAACTGCACCCAAAAGCCAAAGTTCCCAGGCTTTCTGTCCTGGTCAAAGGGCTGCTGATCTCATTGGTCAGCTCCCAGACGCCGGTGCCGGCCCCCCCCGTCCGAAAACGCACACAAATGAAGATTCCTCCCAGGGAAAAGGGACCAGCACAGAAAGCTCCGGCTGCCCTCGGAGTGTATAGGCAGCGCCAACAACTGCACCCAAAAGCCAAAGCTCCCAGACTTTCTGTCCTGGTCAAAGGGCTGCTGATCCCTTTGGTCAGCTCCGGGCTGACGGTGCCGGCCCCCCCCGTCCGAAAACCCATCCAAATGAAGATTCCTCGCAGGGAAAAGGGGCCAGTAGAGAAAGCTCTGGCTGCCCACGGAGTGCCCAGGCTGCACCACGAACTGCACCTCAAAGCCAAAGCTCCCAGACTTTCTGTCCTGGGCAAAGGGCTGCTAATCCCAATGGTCAGCCACGGGTCACCACTGCCACCCCCCCCGCCCCAAAACCCATCCAAATGAAGATTCCTCCCAGGGAAAATGTTGCAGCACAGAAAGCTCTGGCTGCCCACGGAGTGCCCAGGCTGCGCCACCAACTGCACCTCAAAACCAAAGCTCCCAGGCATGCTGTCCTGTGCAAAGGGCTGCTGATCCCTTTGGTCAGCCCCGAGCCGACAGTGTCA
>NW_020914966.1:0-945 GCF_003984885.1 Neopelma chrysocephalum | reverse complement strand
ACACTGGGACACACTGGGTGCCCCCCCCGACCCCGTGTCCCCCCCCCAGGCGCAGACCCGTCGCGTGGCCGCCCTTCAGGAGGCCCTGGCGGCCCTGGGGGACCCCGAGGGGACCCCGGGGGACATGGGGGACCTGCCCCAGTACCACCGAGCCGTGGTGGGGCTGCGCCGCGCCCGGGGGGTGCTCCAGGTGGGTACGGGGGGGGGAAAGACCCCTTCTGGGGGTCCTGGGGGGCGGGAGGGGGGGGTTTGGGGAGGGCCTGGGCCTAGGGGGGGGGGGGCGGGGGGTTCGGGGGGCAGGGGGGGGGGCCCGGGGGGCTCTGGGGGGACCCATTTGGGGAGTCCTGGGAGGACTGGAGGGGTCCTAGGGCGCATTTGGGGGGGGTCTAAAGGGACACTGGGGGGGCTCTGAGGACCCTTTTTGGGGGTCCCTGGGTGCTGTGGGGTCCTAGGGCATGTTTGGGGGGGTCTAAAGGGACACTGGGGGGGCCCTGAGGACCCTTTCTGGGGGTCCTGGGGGTCCCTGGGTGCTGTGGGGTCCTAGGGCGTGTTTGGGGGGCTATGGAGGGAACACTGGGGGGGCTCTGAGGACCCTTTTGGGGTTCCCTGGGTGCTGTGGGGTCCTAGGGTGTGTTTGGGGGGGCTACGGAGGGGACATTGGGGGGGCCCTGAGGACCCTTTTTGGGGGTCCTGGGGGTCTCTGGGTGCTGTGGGGTCCTAGAGTGTGTTTGGAGGAGCTACAGAGGGGACACTGGGGGGGCCCTGAGGACCCTTTTTGGGGGTCCTGGGCGTCCCTGGGTGCTGTGGGGTGCTGACAGGGTGTGGGGTCCCCAGCGGTGCCTGGCGCAGGCCGGGGGGCAGCGGGTGCTGGCACCGGGCCGGGTGGTCGTGGTCTGCACCCCAAAACACCGCAACGCGCTGGGGCTCATCCTCCAGGTACCCCAA
>NW_020914965.1:0-1413 GCF_003984885.1 Neopelma chrysocephalum | reverse complement strand
GCCCCAATGAACCCCAACAAACCCTAACGAGCCCCAGTGAACCCCAATGAGCCCCAATGAACCCCAAGGGAGCCCCAATTAGCCTCAATTACCCCAACGAGCCCCAATGAACCCCAAGGAGCCCCAGTGAACCCCAAGGAGCCCCAATTAGCCCTAATGAACCCCAAGGAGCCCCAATGAACCCCAAGGAGCCCTAATTAGTCCCAATGAACCCCAAGGAGCCCCAAGGAGCTCACGTCGATGGAGCAGCCGAGCAGGGAGCCGCGCTCCAGCGCCTTGAGGATGATGTTGAAGAGGTCGCCGGGCGGGCGCCGCAGGTCGAACCACTCGGTGACGCCGCCCGTGAAGTCCTCGAAGCCCTCGGAGGTGCTGCCACCCGACAGCGCCTCGTAGCACCCGTTCACCCTGCGGGACCAGGGGGGTCACCCCCACACGGGGCTTTGGGGGGTCCTCGGGGGTCCCAGGATGGGCCCCACTGCAGCACCTGCTCAGGTACCGGGTGAGGGTCCACCCCCCCACCCACCAGGTGAGACCCCCGGGGGCTTTAGGGGTCCCAGGATGGGCCCCGTTGCGGCTCCTCCTCAGGTGCCCCCCCTGGCTCCGCCCCAGAGCCCACCAGGTGAGACCCCCGGGGGGCTTGGGGGGGTCCCAGGAGGGATTTGGGGGGTCCCAGGGGGGACTTGGGGGGGGCAGTGGGAGGGTTTGGGGGTCCCGGGATGGACCTGTTGTGGCTTCTCCTCATGTGCCCTGCCCGGCTCCGCCCCAGAGCCCACCAGGTGAGACCCCCGGGGGTCCCCGGGGGGGCCCCCAGGGGGCTTTGGGGGGGTCTGGGGGAGTCCCAAGGGGGATTTGGGGGTCCCAGGGGGGATTTGGGGGGTCCTTGGGGGGATTTGGGGGTCCCAGGGGGGAATTTGGGGGGTCCTCGGGGGGTTTGGGGGTCCCAGGATTGGCCCCGTTGTGGCTCCTCCTCAGGTGCCCCGCCCGGCTCCACCCCAGAGCCCACCAGGTGAGACCCTCAGGGGTCTTTGGGGGGGTCCCAGGGGGGATTTGGGGGGTCTGGGGGGGTCCCGGGGGGGTTTAGGCCGCAGGGAGGGGGGTCCCTACTTGGCGTAGGCCTTTTCCAGCAGCGCACTCCAGAACTCGGAGCCCTCGGCCGAGTGCACGAAGAGCAACTTCCCGTCCTTGGTGGGCAGGAAATCGTCCACAACCACGTCCAGCCACTCCCCAAACTGCCAGATCTGCCAGGGGGGGAATAAAAAAGGGGTTGGGGAGGAAACACTCAAGTTTGGGGGGAAAAAAACAATTTTGGGGGGAAAAACCCGGGTTGGGGGGAAAAAAGCAATTTTGGGGGGAAAAACCCGGGTTGGGGGGAAAAGATCTGGGTTTGGGGGGAAAACATCCAGGTCTGGGGGA
>NW_020914964.1:0-528 GCF_003984885.1 Neopelma chrysocephalum | reverse complement strand
TCTTGGGGCTGGAGCTCCCTCATGGCTTTTGTACATCATGTCCCCCCCACTGTGTCCCCACCCCCGTGACCCCCCCGAGTGCCCCAAAATGCCAAATACAGGAGTGGGGTTTGTACCACGGCTCTGGGGGTGCAGGCACGGGGGGCACACGGGGAGGGGGGTGAGAGGGAGGTTGGGCGACTCATCCCAGAGAACCGGCGACATTCCCGGGGGTTTGGTTCCCTTCCACCTGCGCGTTTTGGGAGGTCAAGGAGGTGGGAAAAGGTCCCTTGGCGGATTCGGGAGCAAATCTTTGGGTCCAAAGTCAGGCAATTCCAGAGGGTCGCTCGGGAAACTCAATCTCGGCCAACTGGAGCTCCCACACAACAGGGATTGTCCAGAATTCTTGAGTCCAGCTTACGGTGCATTCCGAGATGTTGGGAGAGGAGAGAGGGAAAGAGAAGGAAAAGGAGAGAGCAGCCTTCAGAGAAACCCCTTCACAAAGCCCCAAATCCCCCCCTACCCCCTGAAACCCCACAATCCCCCCCC
>NW_020914963.1:0-428 GCF_003984885.1 Neopelma chrysocephalum | reverse complement strand
AGATGTAAAGAATTTTAAGATTTGGAGAGGGAGAAAAGTAATTTGTGGAGGTGATTTAAATTTATTTACAGAATTTAGTCAAGGTAACTCTAAGTAGTCAGGCTTTGACCCTTGGTGGATTCAGTTCCATCTCAAGTCTCTTGAGTAATGCCAGGTAATACTTTATCTGTCTTCCTCCTTCCCATTGGTGAGGAGAATGAAATATATCAGTTTTAGGCACCTCATGTTGTGCGAAGAGTGGATATTGCATGTGGCAAGATGTTTATGAAACTCTGTAATACACTGTTTTCATATGAATCCATGTAAAACCGTGGAACCATCTCACCTGTTTGTGTCAGTTGTCTTGCACTGAGTTTAGTTCATAACTTCTTTGGGCCAGAACACAGCTCACTTTCATAAAGATCCCGTGGGGTTCCCCAGATGGAAGT
>NW_020914962.1:0-379 GCF_003984885.1 Neopelma chrysocephalum | reverse complement strand
ATACTGGTGTGTACTGGTCAGGTGCTGGCGGCTGTACTGGTCGACGCAGGAGGGGACTGGGAGGAACTGGGGGGCTCAGGGCCGTACTGGGTGTAACTGGGTCATACTGGGGGGGTCTGGGGGGATCTGGAGTGAGATTTTGGGCTCTCCCAGTGCCATACCGGTTTATACTGGTCCATACTGGTTTGTACTGGAAGGCTCTGGGGATGATGAAAGAGGGTCTGGATGGTAGTTTAGGGGTCTCTGGGCCACACTGGGCCATACTGGGGGTAACTGGTTCCTACTGGGGAGGTCTGGAATGGGATTTTGGGCTGTCCCAGTGCCGTACTGGTCCATACTGGTTTGTACTGGTCAGGTGCTGGCGGCTGTACTGGTCGAC
>NW_020914961.1:0-456 GCF_003984885.1 Neopelma chrysocephalum | reverse complement strand
GGGAAGAGCCATAAAAAAGGAAAGGATCCAATAAAGATTAATTATCTAATTAAGAGGGACATAAAATGGGGGGATAAATCAGCCTCTGGGTCAGAGCTGGGGAGGGGTCGTGGCTGGGATGGGGGGGGTCCTGGGAAGGATGGGAATTGTGGCTCCATCCCACATCCCAGGCCCCACATCCCAATCCGGCAGGTCCTGTTCCAGCACATCCCAGTCCCAAATATCCCAGTGCCCACATCCCAGTCCCCACATCCCAGTCCCAAATACCCCATTCCAGCACATCCCAGCCCTCACATCCCCGTCCCCACATCCCATTCCTGAAAATCCAATTCCAGCACATTCCAGTCCCTCACACCCCATTCCAACACATCCCAGTCCTGCCCATCCCAGTCCTGCACATCCCAATCCTGCACATCCCAATCCGGCAGGTCCCGTTCCAGCACATCCCAGTCCCGA
>NW_020914960.1:0-677 GCF_003984885.1 Neopelma chrysocephalum | reverse complement strand
TGAGGCCCCAGAGGCAGGCAATGCTCAGAATGCCATCTTCTGAGGGAGCCACAGGGGCTGCTGAGGGAAGGAGAAACCCAAAGAGAGTAGTTCAGGCTTCGAAAGAGCAATTCATTTCTGCGAACTCCTTCTTCTTTGCTCCTCCAAGAGAGTCGTTTCTGGCAGCTCTCTCCTCTCGGGGATAGGGAGGTGATTTCTGACTCTCAGCAAAAAGGCAGGTTGGTCTCGGCTTGAACTTCTCTCTCGTCCTCACTTTCTGCCTGGGCCACATCCTGTCTAAGTGCCGGCTTTTCAATAATGCATCCTTCTTCTTCTGCCCAGAAAACACTCAACAGACTTTTAAAGCCCCTGTGGGGAATCGCCACTGAATAGAGAAAAATCGTTGCAAATCTCCTACTTGCTGTCCTGCATGGGTTCACTCCAGATGATCTTCCTTCTGTAAGGAAAGGCGGAGAGAAAGAAGAGAAAGCTCGGGCTCCTTCTCTATCTCTGCTCTTCCCGTCAACATCTCTTCCTCTCCCTCTGTGTTCTCATCCACCTGCTGCCACCACAGAATATTCAGGCTCTCTCTGCATTGCCACGTTTCTCCATTTCTAACAAAAGCAGCAGAACGTTTCAAAGCTCCCCCAGGTTTATCAAGCTCTCATCTCACTAAATTTCATAATGCGTCCCATTTG
>NW_020914959.1:0-898 GCF_003984885.1 Neopelma chrysocephalum | reverse complement strand
AAACTGTCCTTTTACTTTCTGGAGATCCTCAGTTACTACTCACCTTGCAATGTTTGCACTGTTCAGTGTCTCTTCAGGACTCAAAGAGAGCCCATATGTAGTTAAGTTATTTGAAAAGAAATAACGTCTAGTGGGAGGTTCTGTGAGAAATGAAATAAGGTTTTGCTTCAGCCATGAGACCTCGGGGACATGAGGGATAAGGGGAGGGAAGTTAACTCCTGTTTATAACTTCCTTTATTCCCCTAATTACCAGTCTCCTGTAATCAGACATACTATTTCTCCCTTCAGTCATATTCTGGTCCCAATTAGGTCGTACTGTGGGAAATTCCTCATCACCTGGGACACATCCCTGAATATTTGGTGGATTTTCCCTTTCCCAAATCCTTATTCCTCCAGTCCGCATCATCTGCCTTTCCTCTGGAGTAAATATGGTCTCCAGAATGCACTGCATTTCCTCCTAGATGTAGACATTTGGACCTAAAAACTGGTCTAATTGTTCTGACAAATCTAAGGGGTCCTTTAACATATTACTCATTTCCTTTTCAAATTCTCCAACCTCTACACTTGTTAGGGGTACATTGACAAATCCTACCTGCCCTGGTGCTCTGTGCATGGACACCTCTCGCAAGGGAAACATTGATGTGGTTGTGCTGAAACTAGGGATTGTTTCTGAAGAGGGGAGTGAGAAGTTTTGAATGTCCTTTCTTCCTTGTTCTAACGCAGCAGTTCGACTTCTCTGCATCATCTGACCTACCACCACATAAGGACCCACCATTCCATGAGGACCCATCATTCCATGAGGACCTGCCATTTCATTTCTTTTCCTTACATTATAATTCCCCCCCTGCTCGTCAGCTCCTTCTTCCAAAGCTGGAGCATTCAGTTCTCCATTGGGTAC
>NW_020914958.1:0-647 GCF_003984885.1 Neopelma chrysocephalum | reverse complement strand
TGCACTGGGCTGGCGGCCGGGGACCGTGGGGGCCGCGGCTGGGGCTGGGGTGGCCGTGCATGTCCCTTGAGGCTGCCGTCGTGCCTGGCAGGTTCTTCAAAGAGCTCTGCCCCCGAACTATCCTCCCTTCCGTCCCTCCCTCTGCTCCATAAAGCATTGCCTCGGAACACTCATCGTTCTTTTCGTTGTCGAGCCGTTCCTGTTTCCTTGCTTTACTCTCTGCCTTTCAGAGAACTCCTGCAGTCCATCCTTCCTACTTTGCTTTCTCTCTTTGCTTTGCTTCGTCCCGCAGCTTTCCATTCTTCAGTGACTCCATCAATCCACCTCTCTTTCCCGCACTCATCTCTCCAGCAAATACTAATGGACACTTCCACTATTTAACACCTTGACATGCTCTTAAAATTCTTCTCCTTATGGTTCTGACTGCTTCTGTGCCCTTCATTCTGGGAAACAACATCCAGTGCAAAAAACAATTCTGACGGCTTTTCTTCTTTATCTCCCCGCCACTGTCTGCAGGCAGAGCCCAGGTGCAGCAGGACCCATTGCTAGAGACCACCGAGGGCAGGGAAATCACCATCAAGTTCTCAACGCAAATATACGAATCGAGGATTTTATCCATTTCTACAGGTAACTGCCGGGCCACAGCC
>NW_020914957.1:0-331 GCF_003984885.1 Neopelma chrysocephalum | reverse complement strand
TGGGCTTTTCTTAATGCTCCTTCTGCTGTTGCAGTGGTAGATGACTCGAACTAATCCAGAGGTAGTTCTCATTCTGGGGAAAGATGCAAATGTAGAGGGCAGAGCAGTAGGTGTAAGGGCTGCTAGAGGCCAGGCTGTCCTGCAGAGGAAGGGCAAGCCAGGAGTGGCAGCAGCCTGGCAGGGTGCGTGAGCTCCCCGGGCCAGGGAGCCGTCCCACAGGCCCTGAGCAGGAAGAGCAGAACAGGTCTGCTGACAGTAAGCGGGGTCAGCCAAAAGTGCAGATCCCCCGGCTGGGCCTTAGGGATGGGCAGGTCTGCCGTCCTGGCAGGAC
>NW_020914956.1:0-332 GCF_003984885.1 Neopelma chrysocephalum | reverse complement strand
CCGGGCTAAAAAAAGGAAGTAACCGTCTGTATTTCCAGGATAGAAAGTCTGGAAGCTTTTGCTTTGTGCTGCAGTTGGTTTGTCTGCTGGGAGACTCCATTAATAGCACGAGCTTTTTCTGCTGGCACCTTTGTTCTGGGAGGAATCTTCGTCCATAGGCAATTTTGGGAGTGGGGCTGGTAGTTGGGAGGCAGGGCTGAAAACAGGAAACAACAGCCCTTATCGCCAGGAATGAAAGGCTGGAAGCTTTGGCTTTGTAGTACTGTTGGTAGGCCAGGCTGGGCACTCCACGGGCAGCAAGAGCTTTCTGTGCTTGCACCTTTGGTATGGGA
>NW_020914955.1:0-575 GCF_003984885.1 Neopelma chrysocephalum | reverse complement strand
CTTCATCCCAGCACAATGTATCACCCCACCCATAACCACGCCCACAACCACGCCCCTTCACTCATAACACAAGATTATGCCCCGCCCTTAACCACGCCCATAACCACGCCCTCTTCACACTCACACAATATATTCCATGCCCTTAACCACGCCCATAACCACACCCTCCTCACCATCATATAATCCATAGCCCCGCCCATAACCACACCCACAACCACGCCCCTTTTACCCTCATCCAAGACCTCGCCCCGCCCTTAGCCACGCCCCACAAACCACGCCCTCTTTACCCTCACAAAAGACATCGCCCCGCCCTTAACCACGCCCCTTCCGCCCTCAGCCAAGATGGCGGCGCCGCCATTTCCGGCGCCCTTCTCTCTCTTTGCCCTTCTCCAAGATGGCGCCGCCCTCAGCCCGCCCGTCTGTTTTGCCCTCAGCCAAGATGGCGCCGCGGCGTCAAAGGCCCCGCCCCCTCGGCCTTGGCCACGCCCCCCCGCGCGGTGCCCGCCGGGAGCGGGGATTTCCCAGCGCGTGCGAACGCGGGAGAGGCCGGAGAGGTACCGGGGGGGGGGGTTTTT
>NW_020914954.1:0-843 GCF_003984885.1 Neopelma chrysocephalum | reverse complement strand
TGTTTCTGGGACACTCTGAGATCCCCTCAGAGCCCTCAGTGTCCCTGGGACACTCCAGATCCCTCCTGGAGCCCCCCAATACTCCCCAGAACACTCAAATGTCCCCCAAGTTCCCCTGGGATACCCCAAATCCCTCTTAGAGTCCCACAAGGCCCCCGTTGGAGCCCCCTCCCTGTACATCCCATTGCTCCCAGTGTGAGGGACCCCCCAGACCCTCCCCAAACCCCCCGATGGAGCCCCCCCAGCGCCCCCAGTTCATCCCATCGCCCCCAGTTCCACACCATGTGTGAGGGACCCCCCGGACCCTTCCCAAACCCCCCGATGGAGCCCCCCCTACTCCCCCCACCACCCCCAGTTTCACGCCATGTGTGAGGGACCCCCCAGACCCGCCCCAAAGCCCCCAATGGAGCCCCCCCAGCTCCCCCCAGTTCACCCCATCTCCCCCAGTTCCACGCCATGGACACGCTGCAGCGGAACGGGTACGACCTGGCTCGGGCCATGGCCACGCTGGTGCCGCAGGGGGGGCCGGTGCTGTGCCGGGACGAGATGGAGGAGTGGAGCGCGTCCGAGGCCATGCTCTTCGAGGAGGCCCTCGAGAAGTACGGCAAGGACTTCAACGACATCCGACAGGACTTCGTGAGTGTTATAGGGGCTGGGGAGGCTCGGGGGGGGTCCCGGGGGCGTCAGGGACCCCCCCTCGAGCCCAGGGCTGGGTCCATCCCCCCCCCTCCCCAACAGCTGCCCTGGAAGTCGCTGGCCAGCATCGTCCAGTTCTACTACATGTGGAAAACCACCGACCGCTACATCCAGCAGGTACGGGGGGGCCGGGGGGGTCAGGGGGGG
>NW_020914953.1:0-315 GCF_003984885.1 Neopelma chrysocephalum | reverse complement strand
TGTGGTTTTTTTCTTCATATTTCCCATTTTTCCACCTTTTCCCCCCCTTCTCCCCCCCTTTCCTTTTTTTTCCACCCTTTCACTTAAATTCCCACCGTTCCCCCCCCCCTTCCCTCTTTCTCTTTTTCCGGCGTTTTCCGGCTCTTTCCGGCTCCCTTCACCCTCCTCCTTTTTTTGGGGGGGGGTTTGATTTTTCCGCTCGAATATTTCGGGGGGGTTTTGGGTTTTTTATTATTCTTTTCCTCCCTTTTCTCGAGGTGCGGGGAGTGGGAGCGTCACGTGTGTGGAAAATTCTGGTTGATGCTTTGCCAAGGC
>NW_020914952.1:0-321 GCF_003984885.1 Neopelma chrysocephalum | reverse complement strand
GGGGGCACAGGGGGGGTCACAACAGGTACCAGCACACCCCAAAACTGTCTGGGGGGGTCAGGGGGGCTCAGAACAGGCACCAGCACACCCCAAAATTGATTGGGGGGGTTAAACATGTACCAGACACCCCAAAACTGCCTGGGGGGGGGTCAGGGGGGGTCAGAACAGGTACCAGCACACCCCAAAACTGCCTGGGGGGGTCAGGGCAGGGTCAGGGGGGTCAGGGGTTCATGGGGGGTGCTGGAACAGGGTCTGGTAGGGCACCAGTGCCCCAAACAGGTACCAGGTACCCCAAACACCCTAAAACTGCCCTGAGGGGGG
>NW_020914951.1:0-316 GCF_003984885.1 Neopelma chrysocephalum | reverse complement strand
CCACATTTTGGTCCAAACGGGTTGGTACCACTTTATTTTGGGGGGGGGTCACCCCCGGTTCTCCCTCCCCCTCCCCCAAACCCCCCTTTCCCCTCCCCCCACCCCAACACAAAGGGGGAGGGGGTTTTTTTCTCCCCCCGGGGGGGGTCTTTTAACCCCCCCCTCAGCCCTGGGGGTCCCCCGGGGGGGGCCGCGGGGGGGTCCCCGGGGGTCTCCCCTCCCCCCTCCTCCAGCATCTCCTTGTAGCGGCGCTTGAAGAATCCCACCTGGGGGGGGGAGGGGAAATTTGGGGGGGATTTGGGGGGATTTGAGGGGA
>NW_020914950.1:0-588 GCF_003984885.1 Neopelma chrysocephalum | reverse complement strand
TGTCACCTAGCAGTGGGGACACCTGGGGGGACAGTGGGGTCACCTGGGGACACCTGGGGGAACAGCGGTGTCACCTGGGGGCACCCGGGGGGACAGTGGGGTCACTGGGTGCAGGTGACAGGGTGACACGTCCCCTGGGGGTCCCTGTTGGTTCGAGGTGGAGGTGACAGGGTGACACGTCCCCTGGGTGTCCCTGTGGTGTCAGGGGGGAGGTGACAGGGTGACACGTCCCCTGGATGTCCCTGTGGCACCGGGGCACAGGTGACAGGGTGACACGTGCCCTGAGTGTCCCCTCCTGCCCCAGGCACCGACGAGGACCCGGCGGGCAAGAACAGGACCTTCGTGAGCCACCGGAAGTGTCGCGACGCCCTGAAGCTCGAGCGGGGGCAGGACTACCTGCTCTGGGGGCTGGCCAGCGACCTCTGGGCCAGCGGCAGGCAGTAGGGACACGGGGACACGCGGGGACACCGGGGACGGGGGGGACAGGGGGACAGAGGGACGTGGGGACAGGGGACACGGGGGGACACCGGGGACGGGGAGACAGGGGACATGGGGACATGGGAAGGGACGTGGGTGGGGCCGGGGGGG
>NW_020914949.1:0-457 GCF_003984885.1 Neopelma chrysocephalum | reverse complement strand
GCACCCCGACATCCCAGACTGGTACTGGGGGCTGTCCTGGGGGGCACGGGGGGGTCAGGGGGGCACAGGGGCCACAGGGACACCCCGACATCCCTGACTGGTACTGGGGGCTGTCCTGGGGGGCACAGGGGGGTCAAGGGGGGCACAGGGACACCCCGACATCCCCGACAGGTACTGGGGGCTGTCCTGGGGGGCACAGGGGGGTCAGGGGGGCACAGGGACACCCCGACATCCCTGACTGGTACTGGGGGGTCATCCTGGGGGGCACAGGGATCAGGGGATGTCCCCAACCCCCCACTGACTCCCCCCAGTCCCCCCCCGAACCCCCCAAATCCTCCCACTCCCCAACTCCCCCCAAATCCACCCTGACCCCCCCAAATCCCCCTGAGCCCCCCAAATTCTCTCCCGGACCCCCCCAAAGCCCCCCCAAACCTCATCGAGCCCCCCAAATTCCCTC
>NW_020914948.1:0-836 GCF_003984885.1 Neopelma chrysocephalum | reverse complement strand
AAAAGGACCCCGAGACCCCCCCAAAAAGTCACTTGTGGCAGGCGGGGTTCAGCAGGTTTGGGCGGGGTTTCGGGGTCCTTTTGCTGCCCCACAACTGAAGTGGGGGGGTTTAAAGTCCAGTTTCTGCCCCACAAGTGAAGTTTGCCGCATTTCATTTTCTGCCCCAGAAGTGACATTTTGGGGTCTCAAGGTCCAATTCCTGCCCCACAAGTGGCTTTCTGAGGGTCCGTTTCATGCCCCACAAGTGAGGCCTCGGGGGGGGTTCCGGGTTTTTTCGCTGGGTGGTCAAAAAAGAGATGTGAAGGGAAAGGGGGGTGGCTTGGGGGGGCCCCCGGGTGTGGGGCTGTCCCACAAGTGGATTTTGGGTGTCCCTGAAATGTGGGGCTGGCCCATAAGTGGATTTGGGGAATTTTGATTTTTTTGGGGGAGAATTTGGAGGGATTTGGGGGGGTCCCGACCCCCGCCCCCCACTCCCCCACCCCGGTGGGGGGTCTTGGTTACCTGGTTTTGGGCCTGGGTAGGGGAGGGGCCCAAATCTGGGGGGGGGGCGGCGCCGGCTCCGACCTGGGGGTGAAGACTCCAAATCTGGGGAGGGCTCTGCCCCATAGAGCCCAAATTTGGGGGGTTTGGTGGGGTCTTTGCCCCAAAGATCCCAAAATTGGGGGGGGGTAGGGGGTTTTTGCCCCAGAGATCCCAAAACTGGGAGGTTTTGGGGGGGTCTCTGCCCCACAGATCCCAAATGTGGGGGGCTTTGCCCCAAAGATCCCAAATTTGGGGGGTTTTAACCCAGTTTTAACTCCCAAGGACCCCCCAAAATCTCCCCGATTCCCCGCAAA
>NW_020914947.1:0-406 GCF_003984885.1 Neopelma chrysocephalum | reverse complement strand
TGAACTGGGATGAACTGGGCTGAACTGGGCTGAACTGGGAGGGTCCCCCAGGTGTGTTCATCTGCCGGGGCCAAGAGGGGATTGGGGGGACTGGGAGGGACTGGGATGGACTGGGAGTGACTGAGATGGACTGGAGGGACTGGGATGGACTGGGATGAACTGGGCTGGACTGGGCTGAACTGGTTTGAACTGGGAGGCCCCCCCAGGTGTGTTCATCTGCCGGGGCCGGGAGGACGCGCTGGTGACGCGGAACCTGGTGCCGGGAGAGTCGGTGTACGGGGAGAAACGGATCAGTGTGGAGGTACTGGGCAAACTGGGACGGACTGGGAGGGACTGGGAGGGGAGTGGGAGGGACTGGGATGGACTGGGAGGGACTGGGAGGGGATTGGGAGGGGACTGGGGGGGG
>NW_020914946.1:0-735 GCF_003984885.1 Neopelma chrysocephalum | reverse complement strand
GGGGACACCTGGGACACCTGGGGACACCTGGACAGGGGAGACACACCCGGGGACACCTGGGACACCTGGGGACACCTGGACAGGGGAGACACACCTGGGGACACCTGGGACACACCTGGGGACACCTGGGGACAGGTGGGGACACCAAGGGACATGGGGGGGGACAAGTGACACCCCCAGGTGAGACCTGGGAACACCTGGGGACAGGTGGGGACAGGGAGGGGACATGGAGGGGGACAGGTGACATCCCAGGTGATTCCCAGGGCCACCAGGTGAGACCAGGTGAGATGAGGGAGGGTCACCTTGGGGACAATGATGGGACACAACAAGGGGGTCACAGGTGGATGGGGGACACCCCAGGTGAGACCCAGGGCCACCAGGTGAGACCAGGTGAGATGAGGGGGGATCACCTTGGGGACAATGACGGGACACAACGGGGGGGTCATGGGGTGGGATGTGCAGGTACCTGGGGACAGGTGGGGACATGGGAGGGGACAGGTGACACCCCAGGTGAGACCCAGGGCCACCAGGTGAGTCCCAGGGCCACCAGGTGAGACCAGGTGAGATGAGGAGGGGTCACCTTGGGGACATGACAGGACACAACAAGGGGGTCACTGGGTGGGACATGCAGGTACCGTGAGAACATGGGGGGTCACAGGTGAGTCCCAGGGCCACCAGGTGAGTCCAAGGGCCACCAGGTGAGTCCCAGGGCCACCAGGTGAGACCAGGTGAGAC
>NW_020914945.1:0-313 GCF_003984885.1 Neopelma chrysocephalum | reverse complement strand
GGGGGGGTCATCACACCTGGGCAACTGGGACCCCACAGGTACCACCCCCCACCCCTCCCCAGCCCCCCAATGGCCACCCCAGAGGGACCTCACATGGACACCCCACATGGCCACCCCACGGTCACCCCAAGCCAGGCCCCCCATGGCCACCCAGTGCCCCCCGTGCCCTCCCTGGTCACTCACGGCCCCACAGTGGAGGTGACGTTGCCCCCCCCTTGGCAGAAGAGCCGGATCCCGTTGAGAGCCGTGTCATCCCCCCAAAATCCCTGGTACTTCTGGGCCTGGGGACCCCCAAAACCCTGTCACACCCCCC
>NW_020914944.1:0-724 GCF_003984885.1 Neopelma chrysocephalum | reverse complement strand
GGGGGGGGGGGGAACATGGAAGAGGGATCAGGGAGGGGATGATGGAGGGGGGCAGGGAGGGGGATGATGGGGGGGGATGACAGAGGGTCCTGGAGGGGGGTCCTGGAGGGGCAGGAGCTTCTCCCCCCACCTGAAGTTGAGGTCCTTGACAGAGAACTTGGTCTCGATGATGCCCGTGGTCTTGACCCGGGAGCGCAGCACGTCCTGCTCGTTGGGGAGGTAGTTGGGGGCTGTGATCCTGTCCAGCTGGTTCAGGTAACTGTGGGCACAGAGGGGGGGTCTGTGACCTGGCGCCGAGGGGCTGTCCCTGGACCCCCAGCCCCCCGGCTCTCATGATCCCCCTGTCTCCCTGTTCCCCTGTGCCCCCCGTGCCCCCCATGCCTCCTGTCCCCCTTTCCCCGTGCCCCCCGTGCCCCTGGCCCCCATTCCCCTGTCCCCCCATGGCCCCTGTGGCCCCCCATCCCCCACACCCCCCGTAACTCCTGTCCCCCCATGTCCCCTGTGCCTCCCTGTCGCCCTGCACCCCCTGTCCCCTCATGTCCCCCTGTTCCCCTGGCCCCTTTCCCCCTGTCCCTCGTGCCCCCCGTGCCCCTTGTGCCCCCCCGTCCCCCATGCCCCCATCCCCTGTCCCCCCCATGTTCCCCTATCCCCTCTCCCCCTGTCCCCTGTCCCTTGTCCCCCCCCGTTCCCACTCACTATGCAGCCGAGTCGTTGAGCTGGTACT
>NW_020914943.1:0-694 GCF_003984885.1 Neopelma chrysocephalum | reverse complement strand
TCTATGAGCAGCAAGAGCTTTCTGTGCTGGCACCTTTGGTGTGGGAGGAATCTTCGTCCATAGGCAATTTTGGGAGTCGGGCTGGCAGTTGGGAGGCAGGGCTGAAAACAGGAAACAACAGCCCTTATCGCCAGGAATGAAAGCCAGGAAGCTTTGGCTTTGTGGTGCAGTTGGTAGGGCAGGCTAAGCACTTCATCATCAGCAAGAGCTTTCTGTGCTTGCACCTTTGGTGTGGGAGGAATCTTTGTCTGTATGCAATTTTGGTTGTAGGCCTTAAAGTTGGGAGTCAAGGCTGAAAACAGGAAACAACAGGCCTTATTGCCAGGAATGAAAGCCTGGAAGCTTTGGCTTTGTGGTGCAGTTGGTTTGTCTGCTGGGAGACTCCATTAATAGCAAGAGCTTACTCTAATGGCACCTTTGTTCTGGGAGGAATCGTCCATAGGCAATTTTGGGAGTTGGGCTGGCAGTTGGGAGGCAGGGCTGAAAACAGGAATCAACAGCCCTTATTGCCAGGAATGAAAACCTGGAAGCTTTGGCTTTGTGGTGCAGTTGGTAGGCCAGGCTGGGCACTCCACGGGCAGCAAGAGCTTTCTGTGCTTGCACCTTTGGTGTGGGAGGAATCTTTGTCCATATGCAATTTTGAGAGTCGGGATGGCAGTTGGGAGGCAGGGTTGAAAACAGGAAACAACTGCCC
>NW_020914942.1:0-732 GCF_003984885.1 Neopelma chrysocephalum | reverse complement strand
CAGGGAAACACGGGGGGGGTGACACGGGGGGGGTGACAGGGACACACCGAGGGGGGGGACACAGGGACACACCGAGGAGGGGGACACAGGGACTGGCCCGGGGGGGACACAGGGACACAAGGAGGGGGTGACAGGGACACAAGGGGGGGTGACAGGGACACATCTGGGGGGTGTGGGGCAGACTGGGAGTCCCCGGGATTCCCTCACCCCCCTGTCCCCCCCCCGGGGGTCCCCCCCCCCTCAATGTCCCTCGCGTGTCCCCCGGCGAGGGGACACTCCCAGGATTTGCCACCTCTTTTATTTTATTTATAACTTCAGAGAACATTTTACAAGCTGGGGGGACAATCCCCCCCCCGCCGGTCCCACCACCCCCCCGGGACCCCCCCCCGGCTCCTGCGACCCCCCGTGCCGTGGCCGGGGGGGGCCGGGCAGGGCTCTGCTCCCGCTGTCACCGCGCCGGGTCCCCTCGGGGTCGGACCCTCCGGGGGTCCCGCGGCCCCCCCGGCTCGGCCCCGGCTCGGGGGGGCTGCGGGGACGGACCTGGGGGGAGGGGGACGAGAGGGGTGGGGGTCAGTACGAGGGTCGCACACCCGAGTGTGGCACTCGGGGACACTCGGGGGGTCCCCCCGGGGGTCGTACCTGTCGCGGGGGACGGGCTGGTCCGGGTGGGTCAAGTTGAGGATGAACGGGGGGGGCTCGTCCAGCGCGTCCAGCTCTGCAAGGGAGGGGGGG
>NW_020914941.1:0-370 GCF_003984885.1 Neopelma chrysocephalum | reverse complement strand
CTCGTACTTGTCCGAGGGGCCCACGGTGTCCACGAACACCTGGGGGGCACCAGGGACACCCCCAAAATCACATCAGACCCCCCCAAATCACATCGGACCCCCCCAAATCACATCAGACCCCCACAGTGTCCACGAACACCTGGGGGACCCCCGGACACCCCCCAAATCACACCAGACCCCCACGGTGTCCACAAACACCTGGGGGGCACCAGGGACACCCCCAAATCACATCAGACCCCCTGGGACCCCCCCAAATCACATCGGACCCCCCACGGTGTCCACGAACACCTGGGGAACCCCCGGGACACCCCCAAATCACATCGGACCCCCTGGGACCCCCCAAATCCCCCCAGGCCCCCACGGTGTCCAT
>NW_020914940.1:0-398 GCF_003984885.1 Neopelma chrysocephalum | reverse complement strand
CTCCCCCGAGGTGGGATTCGAGCGCTGCGAGCTCCTGGGGACCCCCCAGCACAGCTCCAAAGGTGAGAGGGACCCCAAAAATAACCCCTGAGACCCCCAAAATAACCCCTGACCCCCCCAGCACAGCTCCAAAGGTGAGAGACCCCAAAAATAACCCCTGAGACCCCCAAAACACCCCCTGAGACCCCCCAGCACAGCTCCAAAGGTGAGAGACCCCAAAACACCCCCTGAGACCCCCAAAATAACCCCTGACCCCCCCAGCACAGCTCCAAAGGTGAGAGACCCCAAAATACCCCCTGAGACCCCCAAAACACCCCCTGAGACCCCCCAGCACAGCTCCAAAGGTGAGAGACCCCAAAACACCCCCTGAGACCCCCAAAATAACCCCTGACCCCCCC
>NW_020914939.1:0-978 GCF_003984885.1 Neopelma chrysocephalum | reverse complement strand
GAGCCAACCCGGGGCACCCAGAGACCCCCAGAGACCCCCAGGGACACCCAGGGACACCCAGAGACCTCCAGAGACCCCCAGAGCAATCCCGGGGCACCCAGAGACCCCCAGAGACCCCCAGAGCAATCCCAGGGCAATCCCGGGGCACCCAGAGACCTCCAGAGACCCCCAGGGACCCTCAGAGACCCCCAGAGCCAATCTGGGGCACCCAGAGACCCCCAGGAACCCCCAGAAACCCCTGGAGACCCTCGGAGCAATCCTGGAGCGCCCAGAGACCCCCAGAGACCCCCAGAGCCAATCTGGGGCACCCAGAGACCCCCAGAGACCCTTGGAGCCAACCTGGGGAACCCAGAGACCCTCAGAACCCCCTGGAGACCCTCGGAGCCAACCCGGGGCACCCAGAGACCCCCAAGAGACCCCCAGAGCAATCCCAGAGATGCCCAGAGACCCCCAGAGCCAACCTGGAGCACCCAGAGACCCCCAGAGACTCCCAGAGCAATCCCGGGGCACCCAGAGACCCCCGGAGCACCCAGAGACCCCCAGAGACCCCCTGGGATCCCCAGAGCCAACCTGGGGCATCAAGGGACCCCCAGAGACCCCCAGAGACCCCCAGAGCAATCCCGAAGCACCCAGAGCCCCCCGGGGTGGTCCCTGGGCCCCCCCAGACTCACGTCGACGTGCAGCCAGAGCCGGTGGCGGGCGCAGATGGCGGCGATGGGGGCGAGGGGGTCGAAGCCCCCCAGGACGGTGGTGCCGGCGGTGGCACAGACGAAAAAGGGCTCCGAGCCCTGGGGAGGGGGATTTGGGGGATTTGGGGGGGATTTAGGAGGGTCTGGAGGGGTTTGGAGGAGATTTGGGGAGGTTTGGGGGGATTTGGGGCAGGATTTGAGGGGGTTCAAGAGGGATTGGGGGAGTTTCTGGGAGGGGCTTGGGAGGCGTTTGGGGGGGTTGAAGGGAGTTTGGGGGGATTTGGGGGGG
>NW_020914938.1:0-405 GCF_003984885.1 Neopelma chrysocephalum | reverse complement strand
GGGGGGGCACGTGACCCAACGGCCAGGGGCGCGTGCGGGGCGGGGCTATGCAAATGAAGCGATCACATGAAACGAGGAGCGCAGCCCCGCCCCTCGAAAAAGCCGCGCGCGGGTCACGTGACGCGGAAAGGGGGCGTGGCCCCGCTATTGATTTTTGTTGTGGGCGTGGTTATGCTAATGAGCAGCGACGGTTCCCCTCGGCCCCCTCAGGGACCCCCCCAGGGACCACCCAAACACCTCCCAGGGGCCCTCTAAACACCCCTCAGGGACCCCCGAGTCCTACGGAACCCCCAAGGAACCACACAGGGACCCCCCCAGCCCTACAGAACCCCCAAGAACCCTCAGGGGTTCCTGAGCCGTACAGAACTTCCAAAGACCCCCCAGGATCCCCCCGAACCCCCCCCC
>NW_020914937.1:0-427 GCF_003984885.1 Neopelma chrysocephalum | reverse complement strand
GGGGGGGGCTGATTTTGGGGGGGATTTTGGGGATCCCAGGATATTTTGGGGTTCCCAGGATATTTTGGGGGTCCCAGGGATATTTTGGGGGTGATTTTGGGGGTGTCAGGGCTGTTTTTGGGGGTCCCGGTGCCCCCCCCCGCGCCAGCCCGGGGTGGAACTGGCTGTTGAAGGGTCTCAGTCTCTCATCCCGGGGGGTCTCGGGGGGGTTTTTGGGGGGGTTTTGGGAGTCCCGGAGCCCCCCCAGCAGGGCCCGGGCTCGGGCGGCCTCGGAGGCCTCGCGTTGGAGCCGCTCCCGCCGCAGCTCCGCCAGCCTGGGGGGGGTAATTAGCGTTAATTAGCGCTAATTAGCGCTCATTAGCACCTCGTGAAGGGATTAGAGGGGGATCGGGGTGGGGGAGGGGCGAGACCCCCAATTGGGGGGGGA
>NW_020914936.1:0-692 GCF_003984885.1 Neopelma chrysocephalum | reverse complement strand
CAGGGGGGGGGACAAAGGGTCTGTGCCCACCCCCAGTGCCCACTGACCCATCAGTGGGGGCACAGGGGGGACAAAGGGTGTGTGCCCACCCCCAGTGCCCACTGACCCTCCCACTGACCCCTCGCTGCCCATCACTGGGGGGGGGGGACACAAATGGTCTGTGCCCACCCCCAGTGCCCACTGACCCTTCCACTGACCCCTCGCTGCCTGTCACTGGGGGGGGACAAAGGGTCTGTGCCCACCCCCAGTGCCCACTGACCCCCTCCTCACTGACCACTGACCCCTCGCTGCCCGTCACTGGGGGGGGGGACAAAGGCTGTTCCTGGTACCTCCCAAGGACCCCCCCATGCCCCCTGGTGAACCCCAGACCCTGGTGACCCTCGTGCCCCCCTACCCACACCCCTCATACCCCTGGTACCCCCCCATACCCGCCCCAGTCGCCAGAAGGACAATGAGAGGTCAGAAACAGCTCCTGGTGCCCCCCTGGATCCCCTCCTGTGCCCCCTGGTCCCGGGGTACCCCTGTACCTCCCCCTTATCCCCCCCCGGTCTTGGTACCCCCCCGTGCCCCCCATACCCCCTTGTACCCCCTTGTACCCCCCTGTGCCCCCCCGGCTGTACCCACACAGGTTCCCTGGCAGAAAGACATGAGGGGGCAGAAGCAGCTCCTGGTGCCCCCCCCCCTGTACCCCC
>NW_020914935.1:0-503 GCF_003984885.1 Neopelma chrysocephalum | reverse complement strand
GGGGGGGCTCTGGGGAGGTTTTTGGGGTGGGGGGGTTATTTTGGGGCCACGGGGGTTGTCTGGGGGTCTCCCGGTGGTTCTTTTGGGGTCTCTGGGGGCTGTTTTGGGGTCACAGGGAGTTATTTTGGGGTCTCTTTGGGGAGGAGGGTTGTTTTGGGGTCTCTCTGGGTAGGAGAATTATTTTGGGTTCTCAGGGGGTTGTTTTGGGGTCTCAGGGAGTTGTTTTGGGGACTCAGGGGGTTATTTTGTGGTCTCTGTGGGTAGGAGGGTTGTTTTGGGGTCTCAGGGGGTTCTTTTGGGGTCTCTGTGGGTTATTTTGGGGTCTCTCCCCCCCCCAGGGTCCCTGTTTGTGGGGGAGGTGCCCCCGAAGTGGCGCCGCCCGGCCCCTCCCCCGCAGCCCCCCGAGACCCTCCAGTTCCTGCAGCTCGACATCGACCACTACGTGGGTCAGTGGGACCCCCCCCGAAAATGGGACCCCCAAATCCCCCCCCTGCAACCCCCAC
>NW_020914934.1:0-699 GCF_003984885.1 Neopelma chrysocephalum | reverse complement strand
AATTGCCCCCGGGACCCCCTAAACCCCCCGTTTTCCCCCCATTTCCCATCCCAGAGCCTGCGGCGCCGCGCCGAGCGCAACGTGGAGGCGAAGACGGCGCCGTTCACGGCGGTGCTGAGGCAGCACGGGGTCCTGCTCTAATAAAGGGGCTTTGCCAGAACTAACTGGGGTCAAACTGGGTTTAACTGGGAGCTCCTGAGCCAGGCTGGGTGTGGGAATGGCCCCAAATCCCTGCAGGGACACCCCGGAAAAAAAAAACCCCATGGGTGTGGCCACAGCTGAGGGAGACCCCAAAACCTACATTAATCTCCCAAAACCCCCATCAGGGACCCAAAAACCTTTCTTAACCCTCGAAAATCACCATCAGGGACCCCAAAATCCCCCATCAGGGACCCCAAAACCTTCCTTAACCCCCAAAAATCACCATCAGGGACCTCAAAACCCCCAAACCCCCCATCAGGGACCCCAAAACCCCCCATTAACCCCAAAACCCCCATCAGGGACACCAAAATCCCCCGTTAACCCCCCAAAATCACCGTCAGGGGTCCCAAAATTCCCCCATCAGGCCCCAAAACCTTCATTAACCCCCCCAAAGCCCCCATTAACCCCAAACCTTCATCAGAGACCCCAAAACCCCCATTAATCCCCAATGCCCCCCCCCGTCAAGGACCTCAAAACCCCCATTAACCCCCCAAAACC
>NW_020914933.1:0-437 GCF_003984885.1 Neopelma chrysocephalum | reverse complement strand
TGGGGGCTCATTTTGAGGACCATTTCGGGGGTCCCTGACCCCCCCCCTTGCCCCCCCCAGGCTGGTTTTCCGCCGCTCGTGGTTCCCGGTGTCGGGGCGGGAGTGGGCGTGGCTGTCCGAGGTGGGCGTGTCCCTGGGCGGGGCCCCCCCCGCGCGGTTCCGGAGCCGGGGGGGGGGCCGCCCCCTCCCCCCTGGGCTGGCGCTGCGGGGAATTGGGGGCTCCGGGACCCCTCCTGCTGCCCCTCCCCCCCCCGGAGACCACCCAGCACTGGAGGCTCCTCCTCACCGACGTCCAGGTAAAATGGGGGGGGGGACACCCCAAAATATTGGGGGGGGCACCCAAAATATTGGGGGGAGAACCATAAAATATTGGGGGAGAACCATAAAATATGGGGGGGGATTGAAATATGGGGGGGCTTGAAATATGGAGGACACTC
>NW_020914932.1:0-1716 GCF_003984885.1 Neopelma chrysocephalum | reverse complement strand
GGGGGGGGACAGAAAAGTGGGGTTTGAGACCCCCAAAGTGGCAGCAAACCCCTCAAATTGGTAATAAAACTCCACAAATTGGCACCAAAACCTCTTAAAGCGGCATCAAAACTCCACAAAGTGGCACCTGAGACCTCTAAAGTGGCACCAAAGCCCCCAAGTTGGCATCAAACCCCCTCAAAGTGGGGCCTGAATGCTCCAATTTGCACCAAAACCCCCCAAATTTGCACCAAACCCCACCAAATTTGACATCAAACCCTTCAAAGTGACACCTGAGACACTGAAGTGACACCTGAGACCCCCAAAGTGGCACCTGAGAACCTGAAATTGGCACCTGAGACCCCCAAAGTGGGGCCTGAACCTTTAAATTGGCAGCAAACCCTTCAAATTGGCACCAAAATGCTTCAGATCGGCAGCAAAAGTCTCCAATTGGCACCAAAAGCCTCAAAAATGGCATCTCAGACCCCCAAAGTGGCACCTGAGACCCCCAAAGTGGCACCTGAGACCCCCAGAGTGGCACCTGAGACGCCCAAAGTGGCACCAAACCCCCCCAAACAACACCCGACGGTGCCCCTGGGGAGGCCACAGTGCTCACAGCGCTGGGGGGGGACAGAAATGTGGGGTTTGAGACCCCCAGAGTGGGGTTTGAGACCCCCAAAGTGGGGCTTGAGCCTTTAAATTGGCAGCAAACCCCACAAAATTGCACCAAAACTCCACAAAGTGGCACCAAAACTCCACAAAGTGGCACCAAAACTCCACAAATTGGCAACAAGAGCCTCAAAAGTGGCACCAAAAGTCTCAAAAGTGGCACCAACCCCCCCCAAAACGGCAACAAAACCTCTGAAAGTGGGAACAAACCCCCCCAAATTGGCACCAAAATCCCCCAAAGTGACACCTGAGACCCCCAATTTGGAATGAAACCCTTCAAATTGGCACCTGAGACCCCCAAAGTGGCACCTGAGACCCCCAAAGTGGGGCCTGAGCCTTTAAATTGGCACCAAACCCCACGAAGTGGCACCAAAACCTCTTAAAGTGGCATCAAAACTCCACAAAGTGGCACCAAAACCCTTCAAAGTGGCACCAAAAGCCTCAAAAATGGCATTAAAACCCCCCAAATTGGCATCTCAGACCCCAAAGTGGCACCAAATTCTCTGAATTTGGCACCAAAACCCCCCAAAGTTGCACCTGAGACCCCCAAAGTGGAACTTGGGACTCCCAAAGCGGCACCAAAACCCTTCAAATTGGCACCAAAACTCCACAAAGTGGCACCAAAACCCCCAAATTGGCACCTGACACAATAAAGTGGGAATAAAATTTCTTAAAGTGGCACCAAAACCCACCAATTTGGCACCAAAACCCCCCAAAGTGGAACTTGAGAGCCACAAATTGGCACCAAAACCCCCCAAAGTGGCACCAAAACCCTTTCAAGTGGGAACAAAAACCTCTTAAAGTGGCACCAAAACCCTTCAAAGTGGCAACAAAACCCCCAAAGTGGCAACAAAACCCCCAAAGTGGCACCTGAGCCCCCAAAAGTGGCACCTGAGACCCCCCAAAGTGGCATCAAAACCCTTCAAATTGGCAACAAAAGCCTCAAAAGTGGCACCTCAGACCCCAAAGTGGCACCGAATTCCCTCAGTTTGGCACCAAAACCCCCCCAAAGTGGCACCTGAGACCCCAAAGTGGCACCGAATTCCCTCAGTTTGGCACCAAAACCCC
>NW_020914931.1:0-324 GCF_003984885.1 Neopelma chrysocephalum | reverse complement strand
GGGGGGGAGTCCCCGAAATTTTGGGGGTCCCCCAGACCCCCCCAAACTCCCCAAATCCCCCCAAAATCCCCCCAAACCCCAAAATTCAACCACCAAAGGATCCCCAAAACCTTCGGACTCCCCCAAAATCCCCCTAAAACCGCTCGAATTTTCCCCAAAATCAGACACCAAAGGACCCCCTCAAAACTTTCTGACCCCCCGAACCCTAAATTCACCCCTCAGACCCCCCAAAATCACCCCAAGACCCCCCAAATCCCCCCCTAAATCCCCCGAATCTCCCCCAAAACCCCTCAGAAACCCCCAAATCCCCCCAAAACTGCCCAA
>NW_020914930.1:0-412 GCF_003984885.1 Neopelma chrysocephalum | reverse complement strand
GGGGGGTCACGTGGGGCAATAAAGCGCCGCCGGAAACGCGCTGGGAGGTCCCTGCTGGGGGGGGAGGGGGCGGCGCCCCCTGGCGGCCCGGAGGACCTGGGACAGGCCCCGGCCGAGTTCGGACACTCCCAGTCTGTCCCAGCCCTCTCCCAGTTCGACCCAGTCCGTCCAAGGACAGCCCTCCCACCCCCCAATCCATCCCAGTTCCCTCCAGTCCCTCCCGCTCCCCTCCAAGGCCATCCCAGTTCCACCCGTTACCTCCCAGTCCATCCCAGTCCTCTCCCCTCCCGGTCCGCCCCAGTCCATCCCAGTCCGCCCCAGTCGGCCCCAAAGCCTTAAACCACTTTAATCACAAAAATAGACTCTTTGCGGCGGCTCCTATAAAAAGGGGGGGGCTGGTTTTGGGGGGGGG
>NW_020914929.1:0-308 GCF_003984885.1 Neopelma chrysocephalum | reverse complement strand
ACGAGCTCCAGCAGCGAGCTGTGATTGGACAGCGCCTGCCGGGGGGGCGGGGCCGGCGGGAGGGGGCGGAGTCAGCAGAGAGAGAGAGAGGGGCGCCCCCTGCTGGGCCGAGAGAACCTCTGCCCAAAAATACCCCCCAAAGACCCCCCAAAACACCCCCAAAGACCCCCAAAACACCCCCCAAAGACCCTCCAAAACACCCCCAGAGACCCTACAAAAACACCCCCAGAGACCCTACAAAAACACCCTCAAAGACCCCCCAAAACACCCCCAGAGACCCTCCCAAACACCTCCAAAGACCCTCCTAA
>NW_020914928.1:0-1261 GCF_003984885.1 Neopelma chrysocephalum | reverse complement strand
CCCCCCCTGGCACTGTCACACTCTCCTCTGACACTGTCAGCCCCTCTCAGCACTGTCACACACCCCTGGCACTGTCACACACATCCTGGCACTGTCACACACCCCTGACACTGTCACCCCCCCTCACCACTGTCACACCCTCCCCTGACACTGTCACACACACACACCTCCCCTTGTACTATCACACCTTCCCCTGGCACTGTCACGCACACACACCCCCCTTGCACTGTCACACCTTCCTCTGACACTGTCACACCCCCCTGGCACTGTCACATCCCCCTGGCACTGTCACACATCTGTGTCAGTGCCAGGCTGTCTGTCCCCTGTGTCAGCTCTCTGCTGCTGTACCTTGTCTGAGAACATACGTGGAGCCGTGTTTTCCCATGTTATCCCACGTTATCCCGTGTTATCCCGCGCTCCCCGTGCTCTCCCACATTCCTGTGTCTTGGCTGCCCGAGCTTTGCCCGCCTGTGCCCTGGCTGTGGCTGCATGTTCACCCGTGTTCACCCCCGTTCTCCCGTGTTCACCCCCGTTCTCCCGTGTTCACCTCCATTCTCCCGTGTTCACCCCTGCTTTCCCGTGTTCTCCCCTGTTTTCCTGTGTTCTCCCGTGTTCTCCCGTGTCCTCCCGTGCTCACCGTGCTCTCCCGTGTTCCCGTGTCCCAGGGCCTGGGCTGTGGCTCCTGTCCGGGCTGTCTCTGCACCGAGGACTGCGGCAGCTGCTGCATCTGCCTGCGGCGGCTCCAGCCCGGCCTCAAGCGCCAGTGGCGCTGCCTGAGACGGCGCTGCCTCCGCCCCAAGGTGGGAGACCCCCCTGGGGACCCCCCGGAACCCCCAGAGTCACCCACCCCCTTGGGGTCACCCCCCAACCTCCCCCTACAGCGCCAGTGATGCTGCCTGAGGCACCGCTGCCTCCGCCCCAGGGTGGGACCCTCGTTCTGGGACCCCCTGGGACTCCCAGAATCACCCACCCCCCTGGGGTCACCCCTGGTACCCCCCAGACCTCCCACTCAAGCACCAGTGGCGCTGCCCCCGCCCCAAGGTGGGACCCCCAGTGCACCCCCTTGGGACCCCCCAATCTTCCCCTTCACCCTGGGGTGTCCCCCTGCCCCCCCTCCCCTCAGTCCCCCCCAACCCCCTCTCCCTGTGTCCCTTCAGAAATCGAGGGCAGCCAAGAAGACCCAGAACCCCCAGGCCCTGACGGAGGTGAGTGTGGGACCCCCGGGAAGGGGGCAGGGCCGGGACCCCTCCATGTCCCCCCC
>NW_020914927.1:0-351 GCF_003984885.1 Neopelma chrysocephalum | reverse complement strand
CCCCCCCAAAAATCCACCAAAAAACCATCATCAACTTCGTGGCCATCCTGCCCTTCTACCTCGAGGTGGGTCAGGGGGCGGGGGAAGGATCCATCAAATCCCACCAAAAATCCAGCAAAGTGCCCCAAAAATCCATCAAAACACCCCAAAATGCACCAAACCGCCCCAAATGCAGCAAACCCCCCCAAAAATCCACCAACCCCCCCAAAAATCCACCAACCCACCAAAAATCCACCAAAGCCTCCAAAAATCCACCAACCCCCCCATAAATCCACCAAAGTCCCCAAAATCCACCAAAGTCCCCAAAAATCCACCAAACTCCCTCAAAAATCCACCAAACCCCCCCAAAAA
>NW_020914926.1:0-598 GCF_003984885.1 Neopelma chrysocephalum | reverse complement strand
TGGGGACACAGGGACAGTGGGACACACAGACAGTGGGACACAGGGACAGTGGGACACAGGGACATGGCAGCTGAGGGGACACATGGACACGGACACATGACACGCGACAGATGTGCACACACAGACATGGGGACACACGGGGACAGAGGGACACACGGACATGGGGACACACAGACAGTGGGACACACAGACATGGGGACACACAGACACCCAGACACGGGGACAGAGGGACACACGGACATGGGGACACACGGACAGAGGGACACATGGACAGAGGGACACCCAGACACAGGGACACACAGACACACAGACATGGGGACACATGGGGACAGAGGGACACATGGACACGGGGACAGAGGGACACACAGATGCACAGACACGGGGACACAGGGACAGAGGGACAGAGAGACACACGGACACAGGGACAGAGGGACATGGGGACACACGGACACGGGGACACACGGACAGAGGGACCCACGGACACACAGACACACGGCCGCCCATCCCCGGGCACAGCCGCGTCCCCCCCCCATCCCCGCGCCAGCCCCCCCGGGCCTTTTGGGGGGAGGGGGATCAGAGCAGGGCGGGGGGGGGGGGG
>NW_020914925.1:0-678 GCF_003984885.1 Neopelma chrysocephalum | reverse complement strand
GGCCGCAGCCCCAGCGCCAGCCCCTCCAGAGCCCCGTGCAGCGCCAGCGCCAGCACCAGGGCCGCGGCACGGACACCCCCACCGGGGGCTGGCATCGACGAGGGGGGCACCAGGGTGGGCGCCGGAAGGGTCTGGATGGAGCCGTCGGGCAGCAGCGCCCGCGACTCCTCGGCGGGTTCGGTCAGCTCCCGCTGTGCCAGCGTCACCTGCTCCAGAACCAGCACCAGGAAGAAGCCCATGGCCAGGATGAACTCGGGCAGAGGGAACTGCAGCTGTGGGGAAGGAGGGAGGGGGAGATGGGAAGGGGAAGTTGGGGTTGTGGGGAGGGAGGTGTCCTGAGTCACGAGGAAGGGCGGGAGGGGCTGTGACTGCTGCGCTGGCGCTGCTGTGGCACTGCCGGGTCCCTGCTGCTGGCGCTGGCACTGCCACCACTCCCGTGTCCCTGTCCCACCATCCCATCCCCACTGTCCCCCCAATGCCATCCCATCCCCACCATCCTGCCCCAGTGCCCCATCCTCACTGTCACCCTCCCATCATCTCATCCCCATTGTCCCCCCAACATTGTCCCATCCCCACCATCCTGTCCCCACTGTCCCCATCCCCACTGTCCCCTTCCCACTGTCCTCCCAATGCTGTCCCATCCCTACTGTCCCATCCCCACTGTCCCCCCAATGCCAT
>NW_020914924.1:0-757 GCF_003984885.1 Neopelma chrysocephalum | reverse complement strand
CGGGAGCCGCCCCTCGGCCCCGAGCTCCTCCCACCGCCCCGCCCTGCAGCCAATCACCGCGCGGCATGCCCGGCGCGGAGCTCTCTATTGGGTGTTCTACCCGCCCGTCACGAGGCGGGGAACGCGCCTATTGGCTGAGCCGCCGGAGGGGCGGGGCCGGCCCGCCCGGCGGAGGGGGCGAGGCCGCCGCCTCCATCTTGGCGGAGCGGAGGGTTTGGGGGGTTCCCGGCCCCGCTCGGGGGGTCCTGGCCGGGAGTGGGGGGGGGACACGCCTGGGGAGGGGGGGCCCAGCACGGAGAGGGCGATCCCAGCCCGGATTAGGGGGGGCCCGACTCGGACTGGGGGGTCCTGGCTCAGATCGGGGGTCTCAGCTCAGATCGGGGGTCCCAGCCGTGTTTGGGGGTCCCAGCCGTGTTTGGGGGTCCCAGCCCGGACTGGGGGGTCCCGGCTCAGATCGGGGGTCCCAGCCCGGATTGGGGGTCACATTTCGGATTAAGGGGGGTCCCAGCCATATTTAGGGGGGCTCCCAGTCCGACTGGGGGGGGTCCCATTCCAGACTGGGGGGTCCCAGCCCGGATTGGGGGTCCCATCCCAGACTGAGGGGTCCCATCCCAGCCCGGGGGGGTCCCATCCCAGACTGAGGGGTCCCAGCCCGGATCGGGGACCCCCGCGAGGGGCAGTGCCTGGGGGTGGGGGTGTAGGATTTTGGGGAGTCCCCACTGTGGGGGAGTCCCTGCAGGGGCTGTAGGTTTTGGGG
>NW_020914923.1:0-353 GCF_003984885.1 Neopelma chrysocephalum | reverse complement strand
TCTTCGCCTGCGCCGACGGCCTCACCTACAAGTGCGGGTGACCCCCGCCCCCCCCCCCTCGGCACACCCCGACCCTCACGGGCACCCCCAGAGCCCCCCCCCCCCAGGCACCACCTGGCACCCCCAGATGTCCCCCTGAGCCCACCTGAGCTCCCCCAGGAACCCCGGGCACCCCCGGCCATCCCCAGACCCCCCAGGGAAGCCCCCACCCCCCCTTTGGCAACCCCAGGGACTCCCCCCGGGGACCCCCAGAGTCCATCCCAGACCTCCAGGCCCTACAGGAACCGCCCGGCCCCCCCTGACAACCCCCCCCCAAACCCTTCAGGAGCCCCCAGACTCCACCCCAGGAACCC
>NW_020914922.1:0-1337 GCF_003984885.1 Neopelma chrysocephalum | reverse complement strand
TTCCCACACAGGATTTGCACACACACGTGTTCCCCCACAGCTGACAGACTCATCCCCAGTGCTCCTGCCCAGTGTGCTTCCAGGGGGAGGGCAGAGAGCACAGCTGCAATCAGCTCTGAGCCAGGGAGCCCTGCACTGCTGCAGCAGCCACTTCCCAGGAGAAGGGATGCTCTGTCCAACCTGGGATACCCCTAGAGGAGACCATTCCCACACAGGATTTGCACACACACGTGTTCCCCCACAGCTGACAGCCTCATCCCAAGAAACTGGTGCTTTTAAAGCAGTCTGGCCAAGTGGCTGGAGAGTAGCTTGGCACGGGGGTCTCTGTGGGACCACTCGGCTGCCCTTCCCCATCCCACCGGACCCTCGGGGCACCACTCACCGCCACGTCCCGCAAGGTGGGGAACTGGGGGTGCTGCCCGTCCAGGGCACTGTTGACAGCCTGCAGGGCACGGGGCAGGTCGGTGCCGAAGGTCCTGAAAACCACGGCGAAGGCCCGGCCATTCCGGTGCAGCGTGTCCAGGAGCCGGAAGAAGGAGGGCAGGATCAGGTGGTAGCGCTCGCCGGGCTCTCCCGGCACGGACAAGGCGTCGTGCGGCCGGCCCGGCCACTCCAGCAGCTGCAGGTGGCGGGCGTGGAGGCTGCGGAAGCGGCGACCCGGCCCGGCCTCGGTGAAGGAGGGGTCCCGGCCGCGGGCGCTGTAGTAGCTGAGGGCGCCGGGGCACGGCGGGCACAGGGACGGACGGTCGCTCAGCCACTCCCACTTGCCTGCAAGAAGAGAGGACCGCGTTCAGCGCCCGCCGCGCCGCCACACCGGCTCCCCCCGCTCCCACAGCCCCGGCGCTCACCGGCGGCCCCGGCGCGGCCCCAGGTGACGGTGCTGAGGAAGGTGTTGAGCGCCGCGCGCGGGCCCTGCCCGGTCACCGTGTCCGCCACCACCACGGTGTTGTTGAGGTCCACGTGCAGCACCAGGCGCCGCCGCCGCTGCGCGGCCCCGCCGCTCATGGCCCGGCCCCTGGCCCGGCCCCGCCGCTCACGGCCCAGTCCCGGTCCCGATCCTGGCCCCGATCCTGGCCCCGGTCCCAGTCCCGGTCCCAGCCCCGCCGCTCACGGCCCGGGCCCGGTCCGGCCCCGTTACCTGGTGACACCGCTGCTTCCGCCGGGGCGCCCCCTGCCGGCCCGGGCCCGCCGTTGCCATGGACACCGAGGGGGCGGGGCCGAGCGCACGCCGCGGTTGTGCGGGCGTGGCCCCGGCCCCACGGAAAGCGGCCGGAAGCGGAAGCCGGCGGCGCTTCCGGCGCCCCGCGGGCGGCCATGTTGGAGCGGCGGGCGCGGCG
>NW_020914921.1:0-332 GCF_003984885.1 Neopelma chrysocephalum | reverse complement strand
GGGTACCTGATGTTGGGGTCCCCCCCCAGTTTCGGGACCATCTCGTTGAGGTTTTTTTGGAGTCGCTTGAGGTGAAAAATGAGGGGGGGCAACGACCCCCAAACCCCCCCCACGACCCCCCAACACTCCTGGGGGGGCAAAAAAACCCCAAAATTGGGGGAGACCCAAAAATCAGCCCCAAATTAACCCAAAATCCACCCAAATCCACCCAAAACTCCCTGAAATTCACCCAAAACCCCCCAAAATTCACCCAGGACCCCCCAAAACCCCCCAAAATCAACCCAAAACACCCCAAAATTCACCCAAAATCCCCCAAAATCCACCCAAGATCC
>NW_020914920.1:0-346 GCF_003984885.1 Neopelma chrysocephalum | reverse complement strand
AAAATGGGGAGAAAATGGGATAAAAATGGGATTAAAAATGGGGAGAAAATGGGGGGAAAATTGGGAAATTTAGGGAGAAAATGGGATAAAAATGGGGGGAAATGGGGGGAAAATGGGGAAATTTGGGGTCGTTCGGGGCCAACGAGCTGAGCCCAGAGTGTCTGGATGGGGCCAGGAACTGCTCAAGGGTGGGGAAAAAATGGGATAAATTGGGAAAAAATGGGATAAAACAGGGTGAAAATGGGATAAAAGGAGAAAAAATGGGGAAAAAATAGGGAAAAAAGGGGAAAAAATGGGGAAAAAGGGGAAAAAATGGGGAAAAAAATGGATTTTTGGGGGGGAAAAA
>NW_020914919.1:0-930 GCF_003984885.1 Neopelma chrysocephalum | reverse complement strand
CCGCGCTCGGTTCCTCTCCTGGGGGGCTCCTTCTCACCTGGGGGGGGCGAAAGAACGGGGTTAAAAGGGGCCTTTTTGGGAAAAAAATCACCACCCCCCCGGGAGGGCGAAGAATCGCCCCCGAGGGCAAACCCTGCTGAGCTTCCGGGGGGTAAGGGGGGGTTTAACTCCCCCTGGGGCAAATAAATCCCCCCCCGGGGCAAATAAATCACTTTTGGGGTAAATAAATCCATTCTGGGGGCAAAAAAAGCCATTTTTGGGGTAAATAATGTCCTCTGCCTCAGGTTGGGGAACCCATCCAAGGGCAAACCCCGCCCGACCCTGCTGAGCTTCCTGAGGGTGAAGGGGGGATTTAACCCCCCCTGGGATCAAATAAATCACTTTTTTTGGTAAATAAATCACTTTTTGGGGCAAATAAATCACTTTTTTGGGCCAAAAAAGCCATTTTTGGGGTAAATAATTGCCCCCCTCCTCAGGTCGGGGAACCCATCCAAGGGCAAACCCTGCCCGACCCTGCTGAGCTTCCTGGGGCAAATAAATCACTTTTTGGGGTAAATAAATCACTTTTTGGATAAATAAATCACTTTTTGGGGCAAAATAAACCCCGAGGAAGCCCAAAAATGCCCCCCCCCGGACGTCGGGCTGAGTCAGAGGGAGGGGTGGAAATGAGTCACCCCCCTCCCCGCCCCCACCTCCGGGAAATGAGGCTAATTAAGGATTCCGGGGTTAATTAGAGGTTCCGGGGTGTAATTAAGGGCTTCGGGAAGGGGGGGGGGGAACCCCCCCAAAAACTGTCCCATGAGGGGGAAGGGAGGGAGGGGGGGAAATAAATCACTCAAACCACTCCCAACCTCCGGGAAATGAGGCTAATTAAGGATTTCGCGGTTAATTAGGGGTTCCGGGGGGGTAATTAAGGATTCCGGGGGGTCA
>NW_020914918.1:0-354 GCF_003984885.1 Neopelma chrysocephalum | reverse complement strand
AAGATGTGGCCACTCCCTCAATAAGCCCCGTCCTGATCTTTGGCCACACCCCCAAATAAGCTCCACCCCCAAATCAGCTGCTCCTGTAGGCCCCGTCCCCAAACTCGTGGCCACACCCACTTCCTCAAGCCCTGCCCCCCTTTGGCCACACCCCCTTTCTTAAGCCCCACCCCCAAGTCTTCAGCCCCACCCTTTTTCTTAAACCCCGCCCTCAATTCCTTGGCCACACCCCTTCTGCTGAGCCCCACCCCTAAACCCTTGGCCACACCCCCTCCCTTAGGCCCCACCCCCTCCCTTAGGCCCCACCCCTTCCCTCCCATTCTTAGCCACCAACCACCCCCAAGCCCCGCCCCC
>NW_020914917.1:0-532 GCF_003984885.1 Neopelma chrysocephalum | reverse complement strand
GTGAGATGGGATGAGGTTGGAGACAGAGTTGGGGTCAGCAGGTTGTTGTTGAAGATGAGGTTTGGGGTCAAAGATGAAGTTTGGGGTCACCAGGAGGGGGTTTGGGGTCACTGAGAGGTGATGGGATGGGGTTTGGGGGGCACCAGGCTGAGGTTTGGGGTCACCAGGAGGGGGTTTGGGGTCATTGAGATGTGGTGGGATGGGGCGGGATGAGGTTGAAGGTGAGTTTTGGGGTCGAAAATGAGGTTTGGGGTCACCAGGAGGGGGTTTGGGGTCACTGAGAGATGATGGAAGGAGGTGGAATGGGGTTGAGGTCACCAGGAGGTGACCAAACACCCCCAAAATCCCCCCAAATTCCTCCAACCCCCCCCAAATACCCCAGGAAACCCCCCAAAATCCCCCCAAGTCCCCCTCAGACCCCTCAACCCTCCCCAAAACTCCTCCAAACCTCCCCAATCCCCCCAAAGCTCCCCTAAATCCCCCCAACCCCCCCCAAATTCTCCCCAAATCCCCCCAAACCCTCCCCAGATCC
>NW_020914916.1:0-414 GCF_003984885.1 Neopelma chrysocephalum | reverse complement strand
CCCCCCACTGGGGGGGTCCCGAAATCCCCCCTAAGGGTGATGGGAGGGGGAGTTTGGGGGGTCTGGGGGTGATTTTGGGGGGTCACAGGGGGGTCACGGGGGGTGAGGGGACCCCCAAATCCGGGAGGACCCCAAATCCCCCCAAACCCCCCCTTTAAACCCCCCAAATCCCCCCCCCAAATTAAGACCCGCCCCCAAATCCCTTCGGCCACGCCCACCCTGAGTGTCCCTCCCCCCCCAATTTTTTGCCTCCCCTCCCCAAATTTTGGGGTCCCTTTAATTCTGACCCCCCCAAAATTGAGCCCCCACCCCCCAAATCCCTTTAAATCCCCAAATTTCGGGGTCCCTTCAATTCTAACCCCCCAAACCCCCCCCAAAATTAAGACCCGCCCCAAATCCCTTCGGCCACGCCCC
>NW_020914915.1:0-453 GCF_003984885.1 Neopelma chrysocephalum | reverse complement strand
TCACCGCCCTGTCACCCCCCGGGCCCCGTGAGGGGTTGTGCAACAGGTCACACACACACGTGTCACCTGCTGGCACTGCCACCGTGTCACCCGATGGCCCTGCCACCCCTGTCACCCTTGGCACTGTCACCACTGTCACCTGATGGTGCTGCCATCACTGTCCCCTCTGTCCCCACGGTGTCCCCTCTGTCCCCGCTGTCCCCTCCCTGTTGCCAGGTTGTCTCTGCTGTCCCCTCTGTCCCCCCGCTGTCCCCTCTGTCCCTTCTGTCCCCTCTGTCCCCTCTGTCCCCTCTGTCCCCGCTGTCTCCAGAGTGTCCCCTCTGTCCCCTCTCTGTCCCTGCTGTCCCCATCATGTCCCCTCTGTCCCCAGGGTGTCCCTCTGTCCCCTCTGTCCCCTCTGTCCCCACTGTCCCCAGGGTGTCCCCTCTGTCCCTGCTGTCCCCAGGGTGTCCC
>NW_020914914.1:0-317 GCF_003984885.1 Neopelma chrysocephalum | reverse complement strand
GGTGATTAAAGGGTGATTAAAGGCCGAGTGGGGGGTGATTAAAGGGTGATTAAAATCCGAGTAGGGGGTGATTAACGGGTAATTAAGGACTGAGTAAGGGGTAATTAAAGCCCGAGTGGGGGGTGATTAAAGGGTAATTAAGGGGTGATTAAAGGGTAATTAAAATCCGAGTAGGGGATAATTAAGGGGTGATTAAAGGGTGATTAAAGGCCCAGTGGGGGGTGATTAAAGGGTAATTAAGGGGTGATTAAAGGGTAATTAAATCCCGAGTGGGGGTGATTAAAGGGTAATTAAGGGGTGATTAAAGGGTAATTAAA
>NW_020914913.1:0-653 GCF_003984885.1 Neopelma chrysocephalum | reverse complement strand
ATAAGGAAGGACGGGGGATGATGAAGGAAGAGGAAGCTGAGAGGGGATGAAGGAGAAGGAGGAAGGTCTAGAGGAGGAAAGGAAAGAGGAGGAGGAGGAGGATGAAGGCCGGGGAGAACCGGGCGGAGCCGCCGCCGCTTCAGCACCGGGGACAGCGCCGGGCCCGGGCCCGCGGCCCCCGAGGGGAGGGGCGGCCCCGCGACCCCCAAAACTGGGGAGGGGGCACCAAGGCGGGGTCCCCCCCCCCCCAAACCCCCCCCGACAGAAGAAGCAGCACAAAAAAGCCCCGTTTTTAATGGTTTGGGGGGGCCCGGGGGGGGGTTGGGGGGCCCCAGGGGGGGGTCGTGTCCCCCCCCCCAGTGTCCCCAAACCCCCCCCAAACCCCCAGGTGTCCCCAGGGGGTGACAGGTGAGAACAAGGAAATAAATAAAAGGTGACGGGGGGGGGAAACAGGGTCACCTGGGGGGGCCACGGGATCACCTGGGGGGGGACACACACACACAAAGACCCCTCGGGGGGGCTGAGGGGGTCCCCCAAGTGCTCAGAGTACCCCGGGGGGGGCTCAGGACCCCAAACCCCAAACCCCGGGTGGTTCTTCTTCACCTCCAGGTGCAGCCGCAGGTACATCGGGGGGTCCCGGCGAGCGGGGGGGG
>NW_020914912.1:0-443 GCF_003984885.1 Neopelma chrysocephalum | reverse complement strand
CCCCCTATGACCCTCCAGACCTCTCTGTGACCCCCCAGGACCCTCCCTCACCGTCAGGGGAGCCCCCCATGCCCTTGAGCACGGCCCTGCACCCCGAATTCTCCAGCAGTTCCTGCACCCGCTCGGCCCCCAGGGAGGTCTCCACCAGCACCGACTGCGCCTGGGGGAGCAGCTCCAGCAGCTTCACCCCTGGGGGGGCACAAAAAGGGGGGTCAAGGGGTCCTCAAACCCTGGAGGGGGTCCCCAAACTCTGGGAGGGTCCCTAAATTCCTGGGGGGGGTCGGGGTCTCACCTGGGGTCCCCTCCAGCGTCGCCCTCACGGCGTCGGCGCAGCCCTGGCAGCTCATCTGCACTGCAAACTCCAGCTGGGGGGGAAAAGGGGGGGTCAGCACCCAAAAAAGGGGTCAGAACACAAAAATGGGGGTCAGCACCCAAAAAAGGGG
>NW_020914911.1:0-396 GCF_003984885.1 Neopelma chrysocephalum | reverse complement strand
TCCCAGTGGAGGACGGGGGTGGGCTCAGCTCATACTGGGAGCACTGGGGGTGAACTGGGCCGGGGGTGGGGGACTCCCCGTGACTCAGGGCCCGCGGGGGACACGGGCCAGGCCCGGCACACACGTGGCACACACGTGGCACACACGTGGCACAGGCCCGGGGGGGGTCGGGGGGGTCTCATTCCCACCCTGAACACCCCAAACCCCCCCTGAACACCCCAAATCCCACCCTGGACACCCCAAACTCCACCCTGAGCCGCCACAGATCCCACCCTGAACACCCCAAATCCCACCCTGAACCCCCACAGATCCCACCCTGAACACCCCAAACCCCCCTGAACCCCCACAGATCCCACCCTGAACACCCCAAATCCCACCCTGAACACCCCAAATCCC
>NW_020914910.1:0-702 GCF_003984885.1 Neopelma chrysocephalum | reverse complement strand
TGCCCCTGGCCAGGGGCTCCATGGACGACATCAGCCAGGAGGAGGTGGGGAGGGGTCCCAGGGGGGGGGGCTCGGGGACACCCCTGACACCCCCCGGGCCGCCCCCGGTCACCCCGGCTGGGGGGTCACGGAACTCGTCCTTCGTCTGGAGCGTGGCCCCATCACGGCCCCCCGTGTCCCCCCGTGTCCCCCCCATGTTCCCCTGATCCTCTCGTGTCCCCCTGATCCCCCCATGTCCCCCTGATCCCCCCATGTCCCCCTGATTCCCCTGTCCCCCCCCCGTGTTCTCCCATGTCCCCCTGATCCCCCCGTGTCCCCCCCATGTCCCCCTGATCCCCCCGTGTCCCCTCCACATCCCCCAATCCCCTCATGTCCTCACCATGTCCCCCTGACCCTCCATGTCCCCTTGATCCTTCCGTGTCCCCCCACGTCCCCCTGGTCCCCCCGTGTATCCCCCATGTCTCCTGATCCCCCCATGTCCCACTGACCCTCCATGTCCACTCCATGTCCCCCCTGGACCCTCCACCCTGAGGGGGACATGGGGGGATCAGGAGGACATGGGGGGGACATGGAGGGATCGGGGGGACATGGGGGGGACATGGAGGGATCGGGGGGACATGGAGTGGACATGGAGGGTCAGTGGGACATGGGGGGATCAGGAGACATGGGGGATACACGGGGGGACCAGGGGGACGTGGGGGG
>NW_020914909.1:0-401 GCF_003984885.1 Neopelma chrysocephalum | reverse complement strand
CTGGCCCCTCCATGTCTCCCGCGGGTGTTGCTGGGTGTCGGGGGGGGTCCCCCCCTATTTTTAGCCACCAATCGCTCCGGGACTCCCGGACCCTCCCCCCCCCCGAAACCGGACCCCGGGGGGGCCCCCCCGCTTCTCTCCCCCCCCCTCCCGCGCGCTGATTGGTCGCTCACCCTGTCCGTCAGCGCCCGCCGCGCTCGCTGATTGGTCCGGGGGCGCCGGGGGCGGGGCCGAGGGCGGGGGGGGCCCCGGAGGGGGCGCGGGGGGCGGCGGGGGAGGGGGGGGCGAGGGGGCTTCTGAAACAAAAGGGGGGGTCAGGGGGGTCCTGGTCGTGGGTCCGAGACCGCCCCGAGACCCCCCCGTGGCCTTGAGACCCCCCCGAGCCACCCCCAAAGGTCCTG
>NW_020914908.1:0-424 GCF_003984885.1 Neopelma chrysocephalum | reverse complement strand
AAGAAACTGCCACTGGAGGATGGAGCGTCAAAAATGGGGTCTGGGTGAGCAGTTAGGGAGATGAAAGAAAGAGGTAAAGTCCCGTGTTTCCTTTTCCTCCAGGCCATGGAGCTCATCTTTTTCAATGGGATACCAGAGCTGCAAAACCGCGAGAAACTGTCCCCTGCCCTGCAGGACTTTCTGAACCGCTGCCTGCAGGCAGACGAGGACAGTCGCTGGTCTGCTGAGGAACTTCTGCAGGTAAAATGCAAAGTGACTGCCAGTGACACAACTGTCCCATGCATCGGTGTTCTCGTCTGCTAAACTCCAAGGCATCGGGTCCCCCACCTCGTACTAATCCCCAGAAATGTTCTGTCCTCTGATCATTTTGGTGGCCTTGGTTTGTATCTAAGGTAGCATATTCAGTTTTCTCTGGTTCCTAAGG
>NW_020914907.1:0-466 GCF_003984885.1 Neopelma chrysocephalum | reverse complement strand
GGGACGGGTGGAGGACATTGTGGGGGACAAGGGGACACCTGGGACAGGTGGGGACACCCCACGTGTGTCCCCGGGGGGGTGTCCCCAAGTGTCCCCACGTGCCTCCGGGGGTGTCCCCCATTGCCGGGGCTGTCCCCATTGCCGGGGGTGTCCCCGGGGGTGTCCCTGGGGGTGTCCCTGTTCCCGGGGGTGCCCCCGGGGGTGTCCCCACGCCCCCCCTGTCCCCCCCCCCCAGGCTGGCCCGCTCGACGCTGACGCTGATCCCGCTGCTGGGGGTGCACGAGGTGGTCTTTGCCCTGGCCGGGGAGGGCGAGGGGGGGGGGCGGCCTGAGGCTGGCGAGGCTCTGCCTCCACCTGCTGCTCACCTCGGCTCAGGTGGGGGGGTCTGGGGGGGTTCTGGGGGGTCTGGGGGGGTAATGGGGGGCTCTGCCTCCACCTGCTGCTCACCTCGGCTCAGGTGGGGGGG
>NW_020914906.1:0-303 GCF_003984885.1 Neopelma chrysocephalum | reverse complement strand
CAGTGGCCAGGGTGACACCGCCATGGCCCCACTCCAGTGACAAAGGTGACACCCCATCCCCAACCCAGTTCCATCCCAAACACCACCACGGCCCCGACCTGGTGACAAAGGTGACACCCCCCCCCATCCCCACCCCAGTGACAAGGCCACCACCCCATCCCCAACCTGGTGACAGGACACTCCCACTTCATCCCCAAGCTGGTGACAAGGGTGACACCCCCAATGCCCCCAGTGACAAAGGTGACACCCCCACACGCCCCCCAGTGACCAGGGTGACAACCCCCTCCCCAACCCAGTGACCAG
>NW_020914905.1:0-426 GCF_003984885.1 Neopelma chrysocephalum | reverse complement strand
ATCCCAGTGTATTGTGGGGGGAATAAATGGGGTCCCAGGGCATTGGGGGGGGGGAGAAATAAATGTGGTCCCAGTACATGAGAGGAGGCAATAAATGGTGTCCCAGTACAAGGGGGATCCCAATAAATGGGGTCCCAGCACCGTGGGGGTCCCAGGGTCCCCACACTCACCTTTGGCAGCCCATCCATGTCCCCGGAGCCTGCCGGGATGACGAGGGGTGTTAGTGACCCCCCCAGTCCTTGGGTGTGTCCCCCCCCAATCCATGTGTGTCCCCAATCCATGTGTCCCCCAAACTGTGTCCCACCAATCCATGTTTGTCCTTCAATCCACATATGTCCCCCAAATTGTGCCCCCCAATCCATATGTGCCCCCCCAATTCATGCATCCCCCAAACTGTGCCCCTCCAACCCGTGTGTCTCCCAATCC
>NW_020914904.1:0-355 GCF_003984885.1 Neopelma chrysocephalum | reverse complement strand
CATCCCGTGGCCATCCTGTGTCTGTGTGTCCGTCCCGTGTCTGTGTGTCCGTCCCGTGTCCATCCCGTGTGTCGGTGTCCGAGGAGGGGGCGCAGGTCATGTGGTAAGGGGGGAACACACGGGTTCTCACGTGGACGGGGTCGTGTGTCCATCCCGTGTCCATCTGTGTCCATCCTGTGTCTGTGTGTCCATCCCGTGTCTGTGTGTCCATCCCGTGTCTGTGTGTCCATCCCGTGTCCATCCCATGTTTGTGTGTCCATCCCGTGTCCATCCCGTGTCTGTGTGTCCATCCTGTGTCTGTGTGTCCATCCCGTGTCCATCCCGTGTCCATCCCGTGTCTGTGTGTCCGTCCCGT
>NW_020914903.1:0-520 GCF_003984885.1 Neopelma chrysocephalum | reverse complement strand
GGGGGGCTCTGGGGGCACCCAGAGGGGGGGTCAGCACCCGGGGGGGCACCCGGGACCCCCATGGGCACATCCGAGACCCCCAAGATCCCCAAAGGTGCCTCTGGGACCCCCACAGGACCCTCCGAGACCCCCGAGACCCCCAAAGGTGCCTCCAGGACCCCCATGGGCACATCCAAGACCCCCGAGACCCCCAAAGGTGCCTCCGGAACCCCCACAGGACCCTCTTACCCCCCCCCCAGAGGTGCCTCCAAGACCCCCACAGGCACCCTCAAGACCCCCAAGACCCCCAGAGGTGCCTCCAGGACGTCCCACGGGCACCTCAGACCCCCTCAAGACCCCAGTATTTGCCCCCAAGACCCCCAAAAGACCCCCAAAGGTCCCTCAGATCACCCCAGAGGCGCCTCCAGGACCCCCATGGGCACCTCCAAGACCCCCCTGGATGGTTCCAGGACCCCCATGGGACCCTCTCACCTCCCCCAGAGGTTCCTCCAAGACCCCCATGGGCACCTCAAAACCCTGA
>NW_020914902.1:0-559 GCF_003984885.1 Neopelma chrysocephalum | reverse complement strand
AATGGCGAGCGAGAGGGGGCGGGCTAAGGAGGCGACGGACCAATGGGGCGAGGAGGAGGGGCGTGGCCGGGCGTGGCGCGGCCAATGGGGAGCGGGGAGGGGGCGGGGTCGGGGTCACGTGGGCGCGGTCACGTGACGGCGATGGAGGGGGACGGCGCGTACGAGCCGGGATTCGTCGGGATCCGGTTCTGCCAGGAATGGTGAGGAAAACCGGGAATACCGGGAATTGCGGCGGGAATACCGCGGGGACGGGCTGGGAACACAGCGGGGATCCGTGGAGATTCCCCCCCCCCCCGGAACCCCCAGTTCCCCTCCCAGTAACTCCCAGTCCCCCCCCAGTAACTCCCAGTTCCCCCCCAGTAACTCCCAGTTCCCTCCCAGTAACTCCCAGTTTCCCCCCCAGTAACAACATGTTGTATCCCAAGGAGGACAAGGAGAACCGGATCCTTCTCTACGCCGTGAGTGACCCCAAACTGGGACCAGTAATCCCCCCAGACTGGGACTAGTAACCCCCCCAAACTGGGATCAGTGACCCCAAACTGGGACCAGTAACTCCCCC
>NW_020914901.1:0-372 GCF_003984885.1 Neopelma chrysocephalum | reverse complement strand
GGGTACAGGGACCCCCCCAAACGGCCGTGCCCCCCCTGTGCCCCCCCAGGAGCTGGTGGAGGTGGGCTCGGGGCCGGAGGCTCTGGGCCGGGGGCTCAGCCTGGCCCGGGACCCCCAAGGAATCGTCGTGGCCGCCGCCCCCAAATCCCTCAGGCTGCGCCCAGGTGGGACTGGGGGAACTGGGGGGCACTGGGAGGGACTGGGGGGCACTGGGAGGGAGTGGACAAACATTGGGAGGGTCTGGGGGGCACTGGGAGGGACTGGGGGCCACGGAGAGGGCATTGGAAAGGACTGGGGGGCACTGGGGGAACACTGGGAGGGAGTGGAGGGACATTGGGAAGGACTGGGAGGCACTGGGAGGGACTGGGGGGG
>NW_020914900.1:0-455 GCF_003984885.1 Neopelma chrysocephalum | reverse complement strand
TGGGTGGGATGTTGGGGTGCAGTGAGTGAGATGTTGGGGTGAAGGATGAGGATACAGGGTGGGATGTTGGGGTGCAGGGTGGGATTTGGGTTGCAGTGGGGGATGTTGGGGTCCAATGTGGGGGTCCAGGGGTCTCATTTTCAGGATATCCCCCAGGCCCACCCCGAGGGGCACCGGGATCGCTCCTGGGACACTGTAGGGGTGCAGGGTGGGATGTTGGGGTTCAATGTTGGGGTCCAGGGGTCTCATTTCAGGGGTTCCCCCCCAGGCCCACCCCCGAGGGGCACCGGGATCGCTCCCGGGATGGGGGTCCCGGATGTTCAGGGTGGGATGTTGGGGTTCAGGGTGGGATTTTGGGTTGCAGGGGAGGGTCCAGGGGTCTCATTTTCGGGGTCCCCCCCAGGCCCACCCCCGAGGGGCGGCAGGAGCGCTCCCGGGACGCTGTGAGGGTGCAG
>NW_020914899.1:0-364 GCF_003984885.1 Neopelma chrysocephalum | reverse complement strand
CCGCTCCAGCCCCCGATCAAACATTTCCCGCTATTGATTTCCTGGAAAAGCCGCTGGAATTCATTAGGATGGAGCTGCTCCCCCCGCGCCCCCTCGTCTCCCATCTGTTTGCGTCCCGCGGAGCCAAAGAGAGCAAAAAAAAAGAGGGATTTGATTAATAATTCCAGGGCTCCGGCGCCTGCAGATCCCTCCGGGGGCAGCCGGGGCCGGGAAAGAGGGAAAAAAAGGTGGGAAAGAGGGAAAAAAATGTGGGAAAGAGGGAAAAAAAGGAGGGAAAGAGGGGAAAAAAGGTGGGAAAGAGGGGGAAAAAGGTGGGAAAGAGGTGGGAAAGGAGGGAAAGAGGGGGGAAAAGGAGGGAAAGGGG
>NW_020914898.1:0-625 GCF_003984885.1 Neopelma chrysocephalum | reverse complement strand
CGGGAATGTTACCCTTGGGAATGCTCACCCGGGAATGCCGCCGGCCTCCATCTTGTTGGCGACGGTGACGTCGGTGGACCAGACGTCGTACTGCCAGCGCTTCTGGCCCAGCACCCCCCCCAGCACCGTCCCGCTGTGCACCCCCACGCGCATGTCCACCGCCGTCCGGGTACGGGCACGAACCGACCTGGGGGGACACCGGGAATAACGGTGGGACACCGGGAATAGGGTGGGAACACTGGGAATAGGGTGGGAATACCAGGGAGTGTGGTGGGAATACAGGGAATAGGGGTGGGACACAGGGAATGTGGGTGGGGACAATGGGAATAGGGGCGGGACACAGGGAATAGGGGTGGGACACAGGGAATGTGGTGGGAATACAGGGAATAGGGGTGGGAACACGGGGAATAGGGGTGGGAACACCAGGAATAGGGGTGGGAACACCGGGAATAGGGGTGCACCCCAACCCGCATGTCCACCGCCGTCCGCGTGCGGGCACGAACCGACCTGGGGGGACACCGGGAATACGGGTGGGACACCGGGAATAGGGGTGGGAACACAGGGAATAGGGTGGGAATACAGGGAATAGGGGTGGGAATACAGGGAATAGGGGTGGGAAGAAGGA
>NW_020914897.1:0-844 GCF_003984885.1 Neopelma chrysocephalum | reverse complement strand
AGGGGTCACTCATGGGGGTCACTCATGGGGGTCCCACCCTGGGGGTCCCACCGTGGGGGTCCCAGCCCGGGGTTCCCACACAGGGGTCGCTCATGGGGGTCCCACTCAGGGGTCCCAGTCAGGGGTCCCAGCCTGGGGGTCCCACTCAGGGGTCACTCATGGGGGTCACTCATGGAGGTCCCACCCCAGGGGTCCCTCCCAGGGGTCACTCATGGGGGTCACTCATGGAGGTCCCACCCCAGGGGTCCCTCCTGGGGGTCTCACCCAGGGGTCACTCACGGGGGTCACTCATGGGGGTCCCACCGTGGGGGTCCCAGCCCGGGGGTCCCAGACTGGGGGTCACTCATGGGGGTCCCACCGTGGGGGTCTCACCCCGGGGGTCCAACTCAGGGGTCACTCATGGGGGTCCCACCCATGGGTCCCAGACTGGGGGTCACTCCTGGGGGTCACTCACGGGCTTTTTGAGTCGCTCAGCTCCGGCCTCGGGGGTCAGCGACGGGATCCAGAAACTGGGGAGGGGCCCTGAGGGGCCGGGGGCGCCTGGGGGAGGGCAGGGGGTGACCCACGGCCCCCCAAACCCTGCCCCACAGACCCCCAAATCCTGCCCCAAATCCTGCCCCAGAGACTCCTATATCCTGCCCCAAACACCTCTATATCCTGCCCCAAATCCTGCCCCAGAGACCCCCAAATCCTGCCCCAGAGACCCCCAAATCCTGCCCTAAATCCTGCCCGAGATCCCCAAATCCTGCCCCAGACACCCCCAAATCCTGCCCCAAACCCTGCCCCAGAGACCCCCCCCCCAAATCCCCCCTCACCGCTGCCCCCGGGGGTCTCCCCTCCCCAA
>NW_020914896.1:0-421 GCF_003984885.1 Neopelma chrysocephalum | reverse complement strand
TAGGGTTTATAGGGTTTGCCCCGGCCCTGTGGGGGTTGGTGGAACGTTGGCGGTTCCGGGACGACGACGACGATCAGTTGTTTTACACCCAACTCTACCTCAACCCCCAAATCAGGGTGGGTGAGAACCCCAAAACCCCCAAAACCACCCCCAGAACCCCCAAAACCACCCCCAGAACCCCTAAAGCCATCTCAAAGACCCCTAAATACCCCTGGGACCCCTAAAAACTCCCCGAAACCTCCTGTGGGACCCCCCAAAAAAACCCCAGGAACCCCAAAACCCCCCAAAAACTCCCCCAGGGACCCCTAAAACCACCTCAAAGACCCCTAAAACTCTCCTGGGACCCCCCAAGATCCCCCCAGGGACCCCAAAAACCCCCCAAACCCCCTCCTGGGACCCCCAAAAACCCCCAAAACTCCCT
>NW_020914895.1:0-477 GCF_003984885.1 Neopelma chrysocephalum | reverse complement strand
ACCGACAGACGGCCACGCCACACCTCTCCAAATTCACCTGGGAACACAGAAATACATCAAAAACCACCCAAAATACCCCAAAAACCACCCCAAAATACAGCCACGGACAGATGGCCACGCCACACCTCACCAAATTCACCTGGGAACACCAAAAATACATCAAAACCCACCCAAAATACCCCAAAAACCACCCCAAAATACAGCCACGGACAGACGGCCACGCCACACCTCACCAAATTCACCTGGGAACACCAAAAATACATCAAAAACCACCCAAAATACCCCAAAAACCACCCCAAAAACCCCTCGGCCTCAGGCTGACCGGGCACCGACAGACGGCCACGCCACACCTCACCAAATTCACCTGGGAAACCAAAAACGGACATGAGAGACCCCAAAAACCCCAAAACCACCCCAAAATACAGCCACGGACAGACGGCCACGCCACACCTCACCAAATTCACCTGGGAACACAAA
>NW_020914894.1:0-622 GCF_003984885.1 Neopelma chrysocephalum | reverse complement strand
TTGGGGGGGTTTTGGGGGGTTTGTGGGGGGTTTTAGGGGGTTTTGGGGGGTTTTAGGGGGCTTGGGGGGTTCTGGGGGGGTTGGGGGGTGGTCAATGCCCTGGGGGTCTTGTATGGCCCTCTGGGGGTGGGAGGGGTTGAGGGGGGTCATCGGGAGGATGTGGGGGTTGACCCCCTGACCAATGACCCCACTCTGGATCTGTGGGGCTGGAGGGGACAAGGGGGGTCACCAGGAGGAGGTTGGGGTCGACCTTCACCAACGACCCCCACCCAGATCTGTGGGGCTGGACGGGACAAGGGGGGTCATCAGGAGGATGTTGGGGTTGACCTTGACCAATGACCCTGACCCAGGTCTGTGGGGCAGGAGGGGACAAGGGGGTTCACCAGGAGGAGGTTGGGGTTGACCCCTTGACCCGTTGACCCCCCTCCGGATCTGTGGGGCTGGAGGGGACAAGGGGGGTCACCAGGAGGAGGTTGGGGTTGACCTTGACCCATTGACCCCCCTCTGGATCTGTGGGGCAGGAGGGGACAAGGGGGGTCACCAGGAGGAGGTTGGGGTTGACTTTGACCTATTGACCCCCCTCTGGATCTGTGGGGCTGGAGGGGACAAGGGGGGTCACCAG
>NW_020914893.1:0-441 GCF_003984885.1 Neopelma chrysocephalum | reverse complement strand
TGGGGGGTCCCACCGATGCAGGCGGTGCCCTCGGGGTTGGGGGCATATCCCTGGGCACAGGGATCTGGGATTGGGATGGGGTTTCAGGGGGTCCCACCGATGCATGCGGTGCCCTCGGGGTTGGGGGCATATCCCTGGGCACAGAGGCAGCTGTAGGATCCCTCGCTGTTGAGGCACTCGCCGTGGGGGAAGCAGAACTCGCCCTCCAGGCACTCGTTGATGTCTGGGGGGGCACAGTTGGCATCGGGGTGGGCAGGGAGGGGGCACGGACCCCCCCCAAACCCACCCCGGGGGTCCCCACTCACCGTGGCAGGAGGTGCCCGAGGGTCCCGCCCGGTACCCGCGGGGGCACTCGCACACAAAGGAGCCCTCGGTGTTCAGGCAGCGCCCGGGGGGGGCACAGGGGGTGCCCGACCCACACTCGTCCACGTCTGGGGGGGG
>NW_020914892.1:0-357 GCF_003984885.1 Neopelma chrysocephalum | reverse complement strand
GGCTGGAGGTCCCGCGCATGCGCAGCACCGATTTCCTCACGGGATCCCCCCCCCCCCCCCCCCCCCCCCCCCCCCCCCTTGGGCCCCCCCCCGCCCTCTGCCCCCCCCCCCCCTCCCAAACCCCTCAGTGACCCCTCCAAGGTCCCCCCACCTTGGGGACCCCCCAAACCTCTGATCGCCCCCTTGAACCCCTTTTTCATCCCTCCATGGCTCCCCTTCCTCAGATCCTCCCCCCTCCCACCCTGGGGACCCCCCAAACCTCTGATCCCCTCCCTCCAAACCCCTCAGTGACCCCTCCATGGCCCCCCTACCTTGGGGACCCCCCCAAACCCCTGCTTTCCCCCCCCAAACCCCTCA
>NW_020914891.1:0-861 GCF_003984885.1 Neopelma chrysocephalum | reverse complement strand
CGGGATGTGGGGCCGGGGAGGGGCCCGGGGCACTCCCAGGACCGGGAACTGGGGCACCCCCGGGATGTGGGGAACCCTTAAGATGGGGGGCCACCCCCGGCTATGGGGCACCCCCGGCTATGGGGCACCCCAGGGATGTGGGGCAATCCCGGGATGTGGGGCCGAAGGACCCATGGGATATGGGGCACCCCCGCCCTATGGGGCAATCCCGGAACGTGGGGCAAACCCGGGATGTGGGGCCCAAGGACCCCCGGAATATGGGGCACCCCCGCCCTATGGGGCACCCCAGGGATGTGGGGCACCCCCGGGATATGGGGCACCCCCACCTTATGGGGCACCCCCGGGACGCGGGGCACCCCCGGCTATGGGGCCCAAGGACCCCGGGATATGGGACACCTCCGCCCTATGGGGCACCCCCGGCTATGGGGCACCCCAGGGATGTGGGACACCCCCGCCCTATGGGGCACCCCCGGCTATGGGGCACCCCAGGGATGTGGGACACCCCCGCCCTATGGGGCACCCCCTGCTATGGGGCAATCCCGGGATGTGGGGCCCAAGGACCCCCGGGATATGGGGCACCCCCGCCCTATGGGACACCCCAGGGATGTGGGGCACCCCTGCCCTATGGGGCACCCCCTGCTATGGGGCACCCCAGGGATGTGGGGCCGGGAAGGGGCCCGAGGGACCCCGCAGCCCCCTGACCCACAGCCCCCCACATCCAGCCCCACAGCGGAGGGGGGGTTTTCTTTGGCGAGGGGGGGGTCGTGCCCCCCCTTCCCGCGCCCGGCGCTGACGCCGCAGCTAAAAATATCCGGGGGGGGGCAGCGGGGTCAGGGCCCCGAGAGATTTGTGGGGCGGGGC
>NW_020914890.1:0-470 GCF_003984885.1 Neopelma chrysocephalum | reverse complement strand
CCAGGTGAGTTTTTGGGGTCCCAGGTGTATTTTGGGGTCCCAGGGGGTATTTTTGGGGGGTTTTGGGGTCTCACCTGGACCCCGGCCATGACAAACACCCCAGGAGTTATTTTGGGGTCCCAGGGGATATTTTTGGGGTGCCAGGGGGTATTTTTGGGGTCTCACCTGGAAGCCGGCCATGACGAAGGCCGCGGCCATCTCTCGGTCCCCGTTGCTGCCCTCCTCCCTCAGCACGGCCACGCGGGGCCCCGGCAGCTCTGGGGGGGCACGGGGGTCACCCCAAAACCCTACAGAGACCCCCCAAACCCCACAGACCCCCCAAAACCCCACAGACCCCCCAAAACTCCCCAAAATCCTACAGAGCCCCCTAAACCACCATGGACCTCCAAAACCCCATAAAACCCCATAAACATCCCATAACATCCCACAGACATCTCTGGGTCTTGGGGGGCCCCGGCAGCTCTGGGGGG
>NW_020914889.1:0-1030 GCF_003984885.1 Neopelma chrysocephalum | reverse complement strand
ACTGGGAGGGACTGGAGAGCACTGGGAATGACTGGGAGAGACTGGAGAGCACTGGGAATGACTGGGAGGCACTGGGAGGGACTGGGAGGCACTGGGAGGGATTGAAGAGCATTGGGAATGACTGGGAGGCACTGGGAATGACTGGGAGGCACTGGGAATGACTGGGAGGCACTGGGAATGACTGGGAGGCACTGGGGGGTGACTGGAAGGCACTGGGAGGGACTGGAGAGCACTGGGAATGACTGGGAGGCACTGGGGGGTGACTGGAGAGCACTGGGAATGACTGGGAGGCACTGGAGAGCAACTGGGAATGACTGGGTGGCACTGGGAGGGACTGGAGAGCAATTGGGAATGACTGGGAGACACTGGGGGGTGACTGGAGAGCACTGGGAATGACTCTGAGGCACTGGGGAGCACTGGGAATGACTGGGAGGCACTGGGAGGGGGTGACTGGGAACAACTGGGAGGCTCTAAAAGGTAACTGGGAACAACTGGGACTGACTGGGAGACACTGGGGAGCAACTGGGAGTCACTGGATACCCCCCAGTCCCCCCAGCAGCTCCCAGTTGCCTCCCAGTCCCCCTCCCAGTACCTTCCAGTTGCCGCCCAGTCAATCCCAGTACGTGCCCCCAGCAGCTTCCAGTCACCCCAGTGCCTCCCAGTTGCTCCCCAGTGCCTCCCAGTACAGCTCCAGTGCACCCTCCAGCCTCCCCCAGTCAGACCCCAGTACCTCCCAGTTGTCTCCCAGTCCCCTTCCCGTGCCTCCCAGTCACTCCCAGTTAATCCCAGTGTGTGCCCTGGGATCCTCCAGCAGCTCCCAGTCACTCCCAGTTCCCTCCTCAGCAGCTCCCAGTGCCCCCCAGTCCCTCCCAGTCAATCTCAGTACCTGCCCCAGTCCCTCCCAGTCCCCCCCAGTCCCTCCCCAGTCCCTCCTCAGCTCCCCCAGTCCCCCCCAGTTTCCTCCCAGTCAATCCCAGTACCTGCCCCAGTCCCCCCCAGTTTCCTCCCAGTCAATCCCAGTACCTGCCCC
>NW_020914888.1:0-396 GCF_003984885.1 Neopelma chrysocephalum | reverse complement strand
GTGTCACTCTGTCCTTTATCCAAATGTCCCTCTCCCTGTGTCCCCCTGTCCCCGTATCCCCCGTCCCTTATCCCAATGTCCCCATGTCCCCTGTCCCTTATCCCAATGTCCCCTGTCCCTGTCCCCATGTCCCCCTGTCCCTCACCCCAATGTCTCTGTCCCTGTCCCCCGTCCCTTATCCCAATGTCCCCGTGTCCCCCTGTCCCTGTGTCCCGTCCCTTACCCCAATGTCCTTGTCCCCATGTCCCCCCGTCCCTGTGTCCCCCTGTCCCTCACCCCAATGTCCCTCTGTCCCTCAATGTCCCTGTCCCCCTGCCCCTCCCCCCTGTGCCACCCCCTCTGTCCCCTCCGTGTCCCCCCCCCCGCTGCCCCCAAGCCCCCTCCCTGCCCCCCCAT
>NW_020914887.1:0-559 GCF_003984885.1 Neopelma chrysocephalum | reverse complement strand
CCCTCCAAACACCGGGATTTTGGGAGCTCCCGGTACCGGGATTTTGGAGGTTCCAACCCCGGAATTTTGGGGCTCCAACCCCCTCCCAACACCAGCATTTTTGGGGCTCCAACCCCTCCCCGTTACCGGAATTTTGGGGCTCCAAATCCCCCCCGACACCGGGATTTTGGGGGTTCCCGGTACCGGGATTTTGGGGCTCCAAATCCCCCCAAAACCGGGATTTTAGGGGTTCCCGGTACCGGGATTTTGGAGCTCCAACCCCCTCCCAGTACCGGTATTTTGGGGGTTCCAACACCGGGATTTTGGGGGGTTCCAACCCCCTCCCGGTACCGGGATTTTGGGGCTCCCAAACACCGGGATTTTGGGGGTTCCAACCCCCTCCCGTTACCGGGATTTTGGGGGTTCCAACCCCGGAATTTTGGGGCTCCAACCCCCTCCCATTACCCCGATTTTGGGGCTCCAACCCCCCCCAACACCGGGATTTTGGGAGCTCCCGGTACCGCGATTTTAGGGCTCCAACACCGGGATTTTGGGAGCTCCCGGTACCGGGATTTTGGGG
>NW_020914886.1:0-692 GCF_003984885.1 Neopelma chrysocephalum | reverse complement strand
GTACTTGGCGTCGGTGGTGAGGAAGGGCAGGAACTGGATGTTCTCCACACTCTTGGTTGCCAACATCTGGCGCAGGTCAGACCTGGGGAGAGCAGGGGGCAGGAGGCACTGCACCCCTCGGCCCCCCTCCACTGCACCCCCAAATCCCTCTGCACCGGCCACCCACGACCCTCCCTGCACCCACAAACCGACTCTGGTGGTGCCCCCACTGCACCCCCAAACCAGCCCTGGTGCCCTCTCCATTGCACCCTTCCATGTCCCTCACTGCACCCCACAAACTGGCCCTGGTGCCCTCCCCACTGCACCCCACAAACTGACTGTGGTGCTGCCCCCATTGCACCCCCAAACTGGCCCTGGGCCCTTCCCTATTGCACCCCCAACCCTCCCCTGGCCCTCATTGCACACTCCTCAAATCCACCCTGGTGCCCTTTCCATTGCACCCCCAAATGCTCCCCCATGGCCTCCACTGCAGATCCCAAAATGCCTCTGGTGCCCTCCCTGTTCCACCCCAAACCCTCCCCCGGGACCCCCATTACACTCCAAAACTAGTCCTGGTGTCCTCATTGTACTCCCACCCCCTCCAGACCCCACTGGACCCTCGAATCCCCCCATGGCTTCCACTGCACCCCAAAACTGGCTCCGGTATCCTCATTGCACCCCCAATCCCTCCATGGAGCCCCCACCCCCCACCA
>NW_020914885.1:0-376 GCF_003984885.1 Neopelma chrysocephalum | reverse complement strand
TCCTCGTGCAGCAGCGCCAGGACACGGGCAGGGGGTCCTGGGGGGGGATTTGAGGGGGGTTCAGCACCCCCAGAACCCCCCCAGGGCACCCCCAACACTGGGAGGGGGGTCCCCAATGTCTGACCGCCCCCCCAAACCCCAAACCCCAATTTTGGGGAGCCCAATAACCCCCCCCCAGACTCCCCTATTGCTCACCCAGACCCTGACAAAACCCCTCCCAAACCAGCCCAAATCACCCCAGAAACCTCCCAAACCCACCCAAACGCCCCCAAAATCACCCCCAGGCCTCCCCCCACCCCCCTCCCAGCCCTTTATGCTTTTTGGGGTCCCCCCAAGACCCTCCAAAGCAATTCCAGAACACCCTCAAATCCCCCCC
>NW_020914884.1:0-349 GCF_003984885.1 Neopelma chrysocephalum | reverse complement strand
ATGGTGGACACGGTGACCTGGCACAAGATGAGAGGTGAGACCCCCCCGGGACCCCCAATTCCACCCCCCCTTCCCCTGGGGACCCTCCCCCAGGAATTTTGGGGCCCCTCCAATTGGGGGGTCCCTGATTTGGGGTCCCCCAGGGGCTCAGATGGGGGTGGCCATGAAGGTGAGACCCCCCTGGGACCCCCAGTTTCCCCCCTGGGACCCCCAATTCCCCCCTTCCCCAAACCCCAAAGGCTCTGGGACCCCCTACCCCCAATTACAGGTCTCTCCTACTCGGGGGGTCCCTGATTTGGGGTCCCCCCCTCACTGTGGGGGTCCCTCAGGGGCTCAGATGGGGGTGGCC
>NW_020914883.1:0-381 GCF_003984885.1 Neopelma chrysocephalum | reverse complement strand
GGGTGACCCTGTGCCCCCCATTTGTCCCCCCCAGGCCGAGGCCTGGCTGGAGGCCGAGTCCCGCCGCCGGGGCTGGGCCCGGGCCGAGGCCCCCGGAGCCCCCCGGGCCCGACAGGGACTCGTGGGGGTCCTGAGCGAGGGCTCCGCTGCTGCCATGGTGGAGGTGAGTGAGGGGGGACTGGGGGGGCTCCCCAAACCCCCGGGGGGTCTCCCTGTCCCCGGGGTCACCGTGTTCCCCCCCCCCCAGGTGAACTGTGAGACGGATTTTGTGGCTCGGACCCCCGAGTTCCAGCAGCTGGTGGAGATGGCGGCCAGGGGGGTCCTGGGGCACTGCCAGGGGGCTGCGGGCACCAAGGTGGGGGCCGGAGGGGGGTTGAGGTG
>NW_020914882.1:0-347 GCF_003984885.1 Neopelma chrysocephalum | reverse complement strand
GGTCACTGTGGGGGTCTGGGTGATCCTGGTTTGTCCCTCTGTGTCCCTGCTGGTGGCACAGAGGGGACAGGGCACGGGTGGGGTCACCCGGGGTCTCTGTGGGTGGCAGGTGACCCTGGTGTGTCCCCCTCTGTCCCCAGCAGTGGCTGCGGGGGTCGGAGGGTCCCTCCTGTTCCTACTCCTGCTCCTGGGCGGCATCGGGGGGTGGCACCGGTGGCACCGCCGGGGTGGGTGACAATGGGGGGTGGGGGGAAGCCCCCCCGTTTTGGGGTTGATGGGGTGGCACCCACAGACCCCCTTGAGAGGGACTGAGCCCCCCGTGAGCTCGGCTCAGGGCCCTGGGGGGG
>NW_020914881.1:0-337 GCF_003984885.1 Neopelma chrysocephalum | reverse complement strand
GGGGGTCTCACACCCACAACCCCCCCCAGGGACCCCCAGAGTGAGGATTTGGGGGGTCTCACACCCACAACCTCCCCAGAATGAGGATTTGGGGGGTCTCACACCCACGCCCCCCCCCAGGAACCCCCAGAATGAGGATTTAGGGGGTCTCACAACCACAACTCCCCCAGAATGAGGATTTGGGGGGTGTCACACCCACAACCCCCCCCAGGGACCCCCAGAATGAGGATTTGGGGGGGTCTCCTCCCTCCCCCCCTCGGGACCCCTGGGTGGGCTGGGGCACCCCTGGTGGGGGGGGAACATTTGGGTGGGGGGGTTTAGGGGGGGTCCAACACTT
>NW_020914880.1:0-318 GCF_003984885.1 Neopelma chrysocephalum | reverse complement strand
GGTGCTGGTGGAACTGGGCACACTGGTGCTGGTGGAGCTGGTGGAGCTGGGCACAGTGGTACTGGTCGAGCTGGGCACACTGGTGCTGGTGGAGCTGGGAACAGTGGTACTGGTGGAGCTGGGCACACTGGTGCTGGTGGAGGTGGTCACACTGGTACTGGTGGTACTGGTGGAGCTGGGCACAGTGGTACTGGTGGAGCTGGGAACAGTGGTGCTGGTGGAGCTGGGCACAGTGGTACTGGTGGAGCTGGTGGAGCTGGGCACACTGCTGCTGGTGGAACTGGGCACACTGGTACTGGTGGAGCTGGGCACAGTGGT
>NW_020914879.1:0-300 GCF_003984885.1 Neopelma chrysocephalum | reverse complement strand
GCGTCCGTCCGGAGCGGGGCGATGCTTCCCCGCCCGCCCCTCCATCCACGCGTCCTCATAGCCCCGCATCCCCACGTCCTCACCTCCCCACACCTCACATCCTCACACCTCACATCCTCACATCTCACATCCCCAGATCTCCACTTCCCCACGTCCAAATCCCCACATCCTCACATCATCCTCACATCCCCACATCCCCTTACCCCCACATCATCCTCACATCATCCCCACATCCCCTCACCCCCACATCCCCATACCCCCACATCCTCACATCCTCATCTCCTCATCCCCCAGAGCAAA
>NW_020914878.1:0-361 GCF_003984885.1 Neopelma chrysocephalum | reverse complement strand
GAAGGAGGTGACGGCCTTGGATCTCTCCCGGGCCAGGTCTGGGGGGGTCTGATCCGCTGCCCCCCGGGAGGGGGGGGAGGGGCAGGGCCGGGACCCCCCCCCCTGCGACCCCCCAGCACCCGCCGCAGCATCTCCTGGGGGGAAACTGGGGTGAGACCCCCCCAAAACCACCCTGAGACCCCCCAAACCACCCTGAGACCCCCCAACTCATCACAGCATCTGAGACCCCCCAGCACCCGCCGCAGCATCTCCTGGGGAGAAACTGGGGTGACACCCCCCCAAAACCACCCTGAGACCCCCCCAAACTCATCACAGCATCTCCTGGGGGGAAACTGGGGTGAGACCCCCTCTGAGATCCCCC
>NW_020914877.1:0-349 GCF_003984885.1 Neopelma chrysocephalum | reverse complement strand
CCCCCCCAGGGGACCCCCCAGTGACCCCCGGGACACCCCTGGGACCCCCCCGAGACCCTCCCCGGGACCCCCCAAACTGACGTCTCGCAGCCCCAGCCCCATCTGCTGCAGTCCCTCCACGTTGCTGATCTTGCAGCCGTCGCAGAAATCGGCCGTGAGGACCCGCTGGGGACACGGGGAGGGGGACAGGGGGACATGGGGGGGACACGGGGACAGGGGGACAGGGGGACATGGGGGGGACACGGGGACAGGGGGAGACGGGGGGGACACGGGGACACGAGGTGGGAGGACATGGGGGGGACACGGGGGGGACACGGGGGGGACACAGGGACAGGGGGACACGGGGGGG
>NW_020914876.1:0-378 GCF_003984885.1 Neopelma chrysocephalum | reverse complement strand
TCCGAATCCTTTTTTGGGTGTCCCCCTGACCTTCCTATGTTCGGGTCCCTTTTGGGGTGTTCCCCGTGTCCCCCCTCTGTTTCGGAGTGTCCCCCTGACCCCTCCATGTCCCCCCCGTGTCCCCGCAGTCGCTGCGCTCGGCTCTGGAGGCTGCGGGGGCTCGGGGGGTTCGTGCAGGTCCTGGGGACCCCCGGCGCGGAACGGGGTCCCTTTTTGGGGTGTCCCCCGTGTCCCCCACGTGTCCCCCTGACCCCCCGTGTCCGGGTCCATTTCGGGGTGTTCCGCCCTACCCCTCGTGACCCCCCGGTGTCCCCCCCCGTGTCCGAGTCCCTTTTTGGGGTGTCCCCCTGACTCCTCCTGACCCCTCCATGTCCCCCC
>NW_020914875.1:0-306 GCF_003984885.1 Neopelma chrysocephalum | reverse complement strand
CCCAGGACGCAGGGAACGTTCTGGAAGCGCTCGGGGGTCGGGGGGGGATCGGGGCCCCCGTAAACCCAGCGGGCGCTGAGCCCGTCCGGGGAGAGGGAGAGGCGAGGGTGGGAGGTCAGCGGGTCCAGGGTCACCGGGGCTGGGAATGGGGAGAAACAGGGATAAACAAGAGGGAACAGGGATACAGGGGCCAAATAGGGGATAAAGAGAGAAAGAGGGAATAAAGAGGGAAAGGGGGGGATAAAGGGGAAAGGGGGAATAAAGAGATAAAGGGAGATTAAAGGGGGAATGGGAGGATAAAAGGGG
>NW_020914874.1:0-313 GCF_003984885.1 Neopelma chrysocephalum | reverse complement strand
TGGGGACATTGGGGACATCATGGGATAAGGGACAGGACAAGGGAGATGGACAAGGGACTCAAGTACTCCGTCAACGCTGTCGTCTTCATGGCCCTGAGCACCTCCAATGCCCCCAATGACCCCAACACCCCAAACATCCCCAACACCCCCAATGTCCTCAACGTCCCCAATGTCCCCAACGCCTCCAATGACCCAAATGTCCCCAACGCCCCCAATGTCTCCAACATCCCCAACACCCCCAATGACCCAAACGTCCCGAATACCCCCAATGCCCCCAACGTCCTCAACGTCCCCAATGTCCCCAACACCAATG
>NW_020914873.1:0-1017 GCF_003984885.1 Neopelma chrysocephalum | reverse complement strand
CCCCCCAGGACCCCCTTTGACCCCCCCTGACCCCTCTGTGCCCCCCCAGGGTCGCCGGTTGTGGACCCTGAGGCTGCCGGGGCCGGTTTCGGGGCTGGCGGGGGCGGCTCTGCCCGGGAGGGGTCTGGGGGCTTCTCTCGTGGCTTTGGGGACCCCCCCGGGCCCCTCGGGGGAGCTGAGGCTGTACCGGGGCAGGACCCTCCTGTGCACAATCAAAACCCAGGTGAGACCCCTCAAAAATACCCTCAAAACACCCCAAAAATGCCCCAAAACCCCTCCAGAAACGGGTCCAAAAATGGCCCAAAACCACCCCAAAAAACACTTCAAAACCACCCCAAAACCACCCCCAAAAACAGCTTCAAAAACACCCCAAAAACAGCTTCAAAAACACCCCAAAACCACCCCGAAAAACACTTCAAAAACACCCCAAAACAACCCCAGAAATACCCCAAAACAAGCCGTAAAACACGTCCAAAACTACCCCAAAACACCCCAAAACCAAATTCAAAAAGATCTCCAGGAATGACCGAAAACCACCCCCAAACCACCCCAAAATATGTCCAAATACACGCCAAAAAACAACCCAAAAATACGCCAAAGCCATCTTAAAAACATCTTCAAAAACACATCCAAAACCATCTCTGAAACCACCCTAAAAAATGCTCAAAAACACTTTAAAAACCACCCCAAAATCACTCTGGGACCCCCAAACCTTCCCTGGGACCCCCCCCAAAACCACCGCCAAAACCACCCCTAAAACATCCCCAAAACACCCCCAAAACCACCCCAAAAACACCCCCAGGGCACTCCAGAAACACTTTGGGACCCCCTAAATCACCCCAGGACCCCCAAACCTACCTTGAGACCCCCCCAAAGCCCCCCCAAATTTCCCCCCCCCATCGTTGCCCCCCCAGGAGGTGGTGACGGGTCTGTGCTTCGGGCGCTACGGGCGCGAGGAGAACACCCTGCTCAGCACCACCCGCGGTCAGGGGGGGGCCCAAATTGGGTGGGGGGGGG
>NW_020914872.1:0-348 GCF_003984885.1 Neopelma chrysocephalum | reverse complement strand
CCCCTGAACCGGGGGAGGGGCCCAGGAAACCAGGGGGGCCCTTTTATGGGACGATGGAGGAGGAGAGATGGAGCAACACCTTGACAGACCCTGGGAGGCTCTGGGGAGGTTTTGGGGGGACTCTCGTGTGGAAATGGGGGGGGTGGGGCTGTTTGGGGGGGTCTCCCCGGCCCCCCCTGAGCCCCTCCTGTGCTCCCCACCCAAGCTATGACTACAAGATCGCCCGGGAGTACAACTGGAACGTGAAGAACAAGGCGAGCAAAGGCTACGAGGAGAATTATTTCTTCATCTTCCGAGAGGGGGACGGGGTTTATTACAACGAACTGGAGACCAGGTGGGACTGGGGGG
>NW_020914871.1:0-479 GCF_003984885.1 Neopelma chrysocephalum | reverse complement strand
CCCCGAGGAGGACGAGGAGGTGAGGAGGGGGCTGGGGGGTGTTTTTTTTGGGGGGGGGCAGGATTGGGGACCCCCCCTGACCCTCGGGGGGCTCCCCCAGGTTGACCCCCCCAGCTCCAGCGCGGAGGAGACCGACCCCGACTCCGAGGGGGACCCCCAGACCCCCCTGCACAACGGGGGGGCTCGGTGAGGAGGGGGCCCAGGGGGGGCTTGGGGGGGTCTGGGGGTGGTTGGGGGTGCTCAGGGGGGACTTGGGGGGTCCCAGGGGGAATTGGGGGCACTGGGGGGGCTGAGGGGGGGCACAGGAGGGATCCCACAGGTTTTTGGGGGGTTGGAAGTGGTTTTGGGTTCTGAGGGGGATTGGATGCTGCGGGGGGGTCCCAGGTGGGTTTTGGGGTCCAGGGGTGGTCTCAGAAGGGTTTTGGGGTTCAGGGGTGTCCCAGGGGGAATTGGGGACACTGGGAAGGGTCCCTGGGGGG
>NW_020914870.1:0-828 GCF_003984885.1 Neopelma chrysocephalum | reverse complement strand
GGGGACACAGAGGGGACAGGAGGGGACACAGAGGGGATGGGGGGGAATGGGGGGGACACACAGAGGGGATGGGAGGGGACAGGAGGGGACATTGAGGACACAGAGGGGACAGAGAGGACAGGAGGGGATGGGCGGACAGTGGGGACACAGAATGGACACAGAGAGGGGACAGAAGGGACACAGGGGACACAGAGGGGACAGGAGGTGACACACAGAGGACACAGAGGTGACACACAGAGGACACAGAGGGGACACAGAGGGGACAGGAGGGCATAGGAAGGGACAGAGGGGACACAGAGGGGACAGGAGGGCATAGGAAGGGACAGAGGGGACACAGAGGGGACAGGAGGGGACACAGAGGTGACACACAGAGGACACAGGGGACACAGAGGGTACAGGAGGGGACAGTGGGGACACAGAGGGGACATGAGGGGATGGGGGGACAGTGGGGACACAGATGGACACAGAGGGGACACAGAGGGGACACAGAGGGGACAGGAGGGGATAGGAAGGGACAGAGGTGACACAGAGGGGATGGGAGGGGACAGAGGGGACACAGAGGTGACACCTCCTGACCTTCTCGAGCCCGTTGAGGACGGGGATGAGGAACCGAACGTCTGGGAGCCGCTTGTGGTACAGATCCCGAACCCGCCGCACCAGCTCGGGAGAGGGGGGCACTGCGGGATCACCAGTGACACCAGTGACTCCCAGTAACCACCAGTGACCCCCTCCCAGTAACCCTGAACCGCTCCCAGTGACCCCCTCCCAGTGCTCCCAGTACAGATCCCGAACCCGGCGAACCAGCTCGGGAGAGGGGGGCACTGCGGG
>NW_020914869.1:0-592 GCF_003984885.1 Neopelma chrysocephalum | reverse complement strand
GGCTGGGGATGGGGGGACAGGGACTCACTTGGCAGCCGGGTCGTACTCGGACCACACGCGCTTGAACTCGTCCAGGTGATGCGGGCCCAGGATGGACCAGTCGCGCGTCAGGTAATCGAAGTTGTCCATGATGACGGCCACGAACAGGTTGATGATCTGGGGGGGGGAAAAGGGGGGCTCCTGAGGGACGGGGCGGGGCTGTGGGGCAGGGCTGTGGGGCAGGGCTGGGGTGTGGGGCAGGGCTGTGGGGCAGTGGCACTGTGGGGCAGTGGTGCCATAGTGGGGTGGCACTGTGGGGCAGTGGTGCCGTGGGGCAGTGTCACCGTGGGGCAGTGTCGCTGTGGGGCAGTGTCACCATGGGGCAGTGTCACCGTGGGGCAGTGTCCCCATGGGGCAGTGGTGCCGTGGGGCAGTGTCACCTTGGGCAGTGGCTCTGTGGGGCAGTGGTGCAATGGGGCAGTGGTGCCATGGGGCAGTGTCACCATGGGGCAGTGTCATGGTGGGGCAGTGTCACCGTGGGGCAGTGTCATCACGGGGCAGTCTCACCGTGGGGCAGTGTCACCTTGGGCAGTGGCTCTGTGGGGCAGTGGTG
>NW_020914868.1:0-425 GCF_003984885.1 Neopelma chrysocephalum | reverse complement strand
GGGGGGGCACGGGGACATTGGGGACATGGGGGGATGTGGGGACATGGAGGGACTTGGGGCCACGGGGGTGTGGGGGGGCCACAGGGGGGTCGCAGGACTCACTTGGTGACTTTGAAGATGCGCAGTAACCTGAGAGCTCGCAGGACGCTGATCCCGAAGGATGTTCCCGGCTTCACAACAGCCCAGATCACCTCGAAGATGCTTCCGATGATAACCTGGGATGGGGGACGGGGGGGAGGTGTCCCAGGATGGTCCCCATCCCATCCCAAACCATCCCAAACCATCCCATCCCAAACCATTCATCCCATACCATCCCATCCCAAACCATCCCATCCCAAACCATCCCAAACCATCCCATCCCAAACCATCCCAAACCATTCATCCCATACCATCCCAAATCACCCCAAACCATCCCATCCCATCCC
>NW_020914867.1:0-776 GCF_003984885.1 Neopelma chrysocephalum | reverse complement strand
GATAAGGGAAATATAAAAGTTGTTAAAAATTAAAATCTTTCAGGGCCATGTGGAAATTTTGTACACGGGAGTTTCTTCTCTCTCTTTGAACAAAGGAAGACCCGTCATTTTTGACAGAGGACGCCTTGCAGCCAGTCAGAAGGAAGGGAAAGCCTCTTTTTCAGAGAAAAGAAACCTTTTTAGGCAAAAATGAACATATTAAACTTACCTGAAAAGGGCGGGATTTTGTGAAACTGTAAAATGTACGGAATTTAAATCATCCAAAGGGTCTTTTCTCCCCGAAAATCTTGGTGTGAGACCGGACCCAGCGCGCCGAATAAATTCTTTGTTTTCGTTTCACGAGTTTTTGCCGCCTTTCTAAATTCAAGGGAGAAGTTTTTCTCACGAGGGGGATGAGGGGGAAATGGAGTCTGTGGGGCTGATAAAGGGCGGGGTGGAACCTGTCGGGGTGGGGAGGGGACAAATGTGAGGGGAGAAATGTGGGGGGACAAACGTGGGGGACAAACGTGAGGGGACAAACGTGAGGGACAAACGTGAGGGACAAACGTGAGGGACAAACGTGAGGGGACAAATGTGAGGGACAAACATGAGGGACAAACGTGAGGGGACAAACAGGACAAACGTGAGGGACAAACGTGAAGGGACAAACATGAGGGACAAACAGGAGGGGACAAATGTGAGGGGACAAACGTGAGGGGACAAACAGGAGGGGACGAACGTGAGGGACAAACGTGAGGGAAAAACGTGAGGGACAAACGTGAAGAACAAACGTGAGG
>NW_020914866.1:0-1006 GCF_003984885.1 Neopelma chrysocephalum | reverse complement strand
CCAAAATTCACCCAAATTGGACCCAAAATTCACCCAAATCCCCCCCAAATCCCCTCAAAATTCACCCAAAATTTACCAAACAACTGGACCGAAGGTTCGGCTAAAAACTGCCCAAAATCCGCCCCAAATTTGGGATTGGGAGAGACTGGGATGGACTGGGAGGGACTGGGAGGGATCACTGGAATCAGTTCCCACCATACTGGGAGCACTGGGAAGGCTTACTGGGAACGGTGGGACCAGTTTGTCCCGCACTGGGAGTACTGGGAGGGGTCACTGGGAGCACTGGGAGGGGCCACTGGGAGCACTAGGTCCGGCCCCGCCCCTCCCAAGTGACGTCATCGTGCTATGACGTCAGACCCCTCCCTCCACCAATCAAGCACTGTTTGGAAGCGCTGCTGCGTGACGTCACTGAGGGGGGTGGGGCTTAGGGAAGGGGCGGAGCCTCGGGTCCGGCTTGAACTGGGAGGGACTGGGAGGGACTGGGAGGGAATTGGGAGGGACTGCGATCGACTGTGATCGGCTGGGAGGGACTGGGAGGGACTGGGAGGGGGCAAAAAGAATCAAAAGCTAAAAATAAAAATAATTTAAAAAAAATAAAATTCATCTGAAATTGACCCAAATTTCACCCAAAATCCCCTCAAAACTCCCCCGAAATCCCTCTAAAAATCCACCCCAAATTTACCAAACGAGCAGAGCGAAGATTCGGCCAAAAACCGCCAAAAATCCGCCCCAAATTTACCCAAAATCTGCCAAAATTCCCCCAAACCCCTTTCAGTGCCCTCACCTTGCCCTTAACAAAGATGGCAGACCGCGCCTTTCCTCACTTGTGCGCATGCTCTGTCTCTCTTCGCGCTCCTATTGGCTAAACCTCCTTCCCGCCTCCTCCAAGCCACGCCCCCTTGCAGACTGCCCTCACTCAAAATGGCGCCCGGCGCCTTTTCTCCCTTCACTGTGCACGTGCCTCGTGCTAAACCCCTCCCATTCCCCTCAACCCACCAATGGGAAG
>NW_020914865.1:0-465 GCF_003984885.1 Neopelma chrysocephalum | reverse complement strand
TCTCCCAGTGCCTCCCAGTACATCCCAGTGTCTCCCAGTGTCCCCCATTCCCTCCCAGTGTTTCCCAGTATCCCACCAGTGTCTCCCAGTACCTCCCAGCACCTCTTGGTGCATCCCAGTACCTCCCAGTGCCACACCAGTGCTTCCCAGTGTCCCCCATTCCCTCCCAGTGTCTCCCAGTGCCCCACCAGCATCTCCCAGTACCACACCAGTTCCTCCCAGTGCCTCGCCGGGGGCGGGGCAGGTGACCCTTGGCCCGGAGGGGACCCGGGACACACCCGGGACACGCCCGGTGACGTCACCGGCGGGAAACGGCGACACGGGAGGGACACGGGGGGGGACGGGACACGACACAGGTGAGTCACACTCACCTGGCCCCTCCCCCAAACCCCCCAAATCTCCCCCAAAACCCCCAAATCCCCCCCAAAACCCCCAAATCCCCCCCAAAACCCCCAAATCCCCCCC
>NW_020914864.1:0-1046 GCF_003984885.1 Neopelma chrysocephalum | reverse complement strand
GTGGTAATGAGGGGGTGGTGCTTATGACGTGGTAATGAGGGGGTCGTGGTTACGATGTGGTAATGAGGGGGTCGTGGTTACGACGTGGTAATGAGGGGGTGGTGGTTTTTGTTACGTTTGGGTGATTGCTATGGTGTGGCGAAGAAAAATTAATTAACTAATTAAGTAATTAAGTCGTTAATTAATTAACTAATTAGCAGGTCATTAAGTAATTAGGAAGTAATTTGTGGTGGACTAATTAGGGCTTATATACTGTATATATACACAGTATTTTTACTATATATAAAAGAATAAAAATAATAAGTATGGTGCAGCAGTACGGGGACTGGGTTGGTCCCAGGGAGTAAATCAAAATTTAATTTTTAAATTTAAAATTTAAGTAAAGATTTACTCCCCAGGACCAAGCCAGTCCCCATACTGCTGCTTTTTTAAACTAAGCTAAGAGAAATTAAAGCAAAGAGAAAAAGAGACTAAGAGAAATAAAAGCAAAATAAAAGCAAAGAGAGACTAAGAGAAACAAAAGCAAAATAAAAGCAAAGAGAGACTAAGAGAAATAAAAGCAAAATAAAAGCAAAGAGAGACTAAGAGAAATAAAAGCAAAATAAAAGCAAAGAGAGACTAAGAGAAATAAAAGCAAGAGAAGAGTAGAGAGAAAAGAGAGATGAAGAGAAGAAACAGAAAGAAGTGAAGAGAAAAAGAAAAGAGACTACATGATAGAAAATAAAGACAGGAGCCAAAGAGGGGGGAAAACCCCCCCAGGAGGGGAAAAACCCCCAAACCTTTATTACAACTTTATTGAATGACTGCTTGCAACCTTGTAGTGTAACTTGTAACCTGTGTACTGTAACTTATGAAAGTACACAAGTCACAACACGAGTTACAGTACACAGGTTACAAGTCACAACACGAGTTACAGTACACAGGTTACAAGTCACAACACGAGTTACAGTACACAGGTTACAAGTCACAACACGAGTTACAGTACACAGGTTACAAGTCACAACACGAGTTACAGTACACAGGTTACAAGTCACAACACGAGTTAC
>NW_020914863.1:0-323 GCF_003984885.1 Neopelma chrysocephalum | reverse complement strand
CGTGCCCGACGTCCTGCGACCCATCCCCAGTGAGAAAACACACCCCAAAACCCCCCTGAGCCCCCCAAAATCCCCCTGGATCCGTAGAGACACCCAGAGCCCCCCCAGACCCCCCACTGCCTCTACCAGGGGCTCGTCGAGATCCTCGTGCCCGACGTCCTGCGACCCATCCCCAGTGAGAAAACATACCCCAAAACCTGCAGGGACACCCCAAAACCCCCCTGAGCCCCCTGACCCCCCCAGAGCCACCCACAGCCCCCTTAGAGCCACCCAGAGCCCCCCACTGCCTCTACCAGGGGCTGGTGGAGATCCTCGTGCCCGAC
>NW_020914862.1:0-640 GCF_003984885.1 Neopelma chrysocephalum | reverse complement strand
AGGGAAGGGGTGGGATCGGGATCAGAGGGATGTGGGACATTCCAAGTGCCAGGGAAGGGGTGGGATCGGGATCAGAGGGATGTGGGACATTCCAAGTGCCAGGGAAGGGGTGGGATCGGGATCAGAGGGATGTGGGACATTCCAAGTTCCAGGGAAGGGGTGGGATCAGGATCAGGGGGATGTGGGACATTCCATGTGCCAGGGAAGGGGTGGGATCAGGATCAGGGGGATGTAGGACATTCCATGTGCCAGGGAAGGGGTGGGATCGGAATCAGAGGGATGGGGAACATTCCATGTGCCAGGGAAGGGGTGGGATCGGGATCAGGGAGATGTGGGGGACATTCCATGTGCCACGGAAGGGATGGGATCGGGATCAGGGATGTGGGGGACATTCCATGTGCCAGGGAATTCTCCGGTACCTGCCAGAGTCATGGTGGGACAATCCTTGGAATTCTGCAGGAAGAGGGATCCGGGAGCCTGCGGAGTAAAGGGGGGGGGTGTCAGTGGGGTTGTCCCGGGAATGGGGGCTCTGGAACCTTCCTGGAACCCTCGGGAAACAGCTCGGGGGGGATGGGATGGGATGGATGGGATGGATGGGATGGGATGGATGGGATGGGATGGATGGGATGGGATGGGATGG
>NW_020914861.1:0-476 GCF_003984885.1 Neopelma chrysocephalum | reverse complement strand
CCTCCCAGTGCTCCCAGTGACCCCATTATCCCCTCCCAGGCCATGTGTCTGCAGTTGGTCACCGCTTTGGCCGCGGTTGCCGGCGCCGCCTGTTCCCTGCTGGCCGAGGGCTCCCAGTGCTCCCAGTCCCTCCCAGTGCTCCCAGTGTCCCCCATTTCCCTCCCAGTTCCCTCCTAGTTCCCTCCCAGTGTCTCCCAGTCCCTCCCAGTGCTCTCACTCCCCTTCCAGTCCTTCCGGTGTCTCCCATTCCCTTCCATTCCCAGTCCTTTCCGCTTCCCTCCAACTCCTTCCCAGTTCCTCCCAGTGTCCCCCGTTCCCCTCCCAATCCCTCCCAGTTCTTCCCAATCCATCTCTTACCCCTATAACCCCCTCCCAGTCTCTCCCAGTCCCTCCCAGTGCTCCCAGTACCCCATTATTTCCCTCTCAGTCCCTCCAATGTTTCCAGTGTCTCTCACTCCCTTCCCTTCCCAGTCCCT
>NW_020914860.1:0-389 GCF_003984885.1 Neopelma chrysocephalum | reverse complement strand
GGGGGGGTCTCACCTCTCATCTTGTGCCAGGTCACCGTGTCCACCATGTGCAGCTCCCTGGGAACGGGGGAGCTCCCAGTTACTCCCAGTTCAACCCAGTGACCTCCCAGTTCCACACCAGTGACACCCCCCAGCGCCCGAAAACCCCCTGAGAACCCCCAAACACTCCCGACCCCCTCCCAGCACCCCAAAACCCTCTCCCAGTGCCCTCAACTCTCCTCCAAGTGCCCCCAACCCCCTTCCCAGTCCCTCCCAGTGCCCCCAACCCCCTTCCCAGCGCCCCCAAACCCCCTCCCCGTGCCCCCCAGTGCCCCCCCAGTGCCCCCCAGTGCCCCGTACCCCATGAGCAGGTAGCTGAGGGCGGCCAGGGCGAGGCAGAGCCCCCCAAA
>NW_020914859.1:0-683 GCF_003984885.1 Neopelma chrysocephalum | reverse complement strand
TAAATGGGCACATCCACATCTGCACCCTCAATGGGCACATCCACATCTCCACCCTCAATGGGCACATCTACATCTGCACCCACAATGGGCACATACACTTCTGCACCCTAAATGGGCGTATCCACATCAGTACCCTCAATGGTCACATCCACATCTGCACCCTCAATGGGCACATCCATATCTCCTCCCTAAATGGGCATATCCACATCTGCACCCTCAATGGGCACATACACTTCTGCACCCTCAATGGGCACATCCACATCTCCACACTAAATGGGCACATCCACATCTGCACACTAAATGAGCACATCCACATCTCCACCCTCAATGGGACATGCACATCTGCACCCTAAATGGTCACATCCACATCTGCACCCTCAATGGGCACAACAAAATCTCCACCATAAATGGGACATGCACATCTCCACCCTAAATGGGCATATCCACATCTCCACCCAAAATGGGCACATCCACATCTGCACCCTCAATGGGCACATCCACATCTCCACCCTAAATGGGCACATCCACATCAGCACCCTCAATGGGCACATCCACATCTGCACGTCAATGGGCACATCCACATCTCCACCCTAAATGGGTACATCCACATCTGCACCCTAAATGGGCACATCTACATCTGCACCCTCAATGGGCACATCCACATCTCCACCCTAAATGGGCAC
>NW_020914858.1:0-308 GCF_003984885.1 Neopelma chrysocephalum | reverse complement strand
TGACACGGAGGGTTGGGGACACTGTGGTGACACGGGGATCCGGGGGGCACAGGGGGGAGGTGACAGTGACCCCGTCCCCGCTGTCCCCGCTGTCCCCGCTGTCCCCGCTGTCCCTGTGTCCCCACCCCCCGGCGGGTTGCCAGGTGCCATCCCAGGTGTCCCTCCGTCCCTGTGCCCTGTTCCCACCCCTGTCCCCGTGTCCCCACCCGCAGCACCCGCTGGGTCCCTGTTCCCCGCCCCCACTGTCCCCAATGTCCCCGCTGTCCCCAATGTCCCCAATGTCCCCGCTGTCCCCCCGCCCCCACCCC
>NW_020914857.1:0-346 GCF_003984885.1 Neopelma chrysocephalum | reverse complement strand
GAACTGGGAGAGAGGAATTCGTCTCAGGCAGATGAAGAAGGACAGGGGAGAAGCCACAGAGGCGGAGCAGACACCTCTTCCCAGAGGAAGCTGCAAGCAGCCCAAGGAGTTGAGGACAACACGGGAAGAGGAGAAAGGTGCAGCAGGGACGAAGCCCCGGAGCTCCCAAAAGCCCAGAATTGGGTGTGCATCAGAACAGGCGACTGCAACTGGGGAGGGGAGGACTGCACTGAGAGCTGATCGGGAACAGCCCCTGCCCATGAGTGAGGCCCCAGAGGCAGGCAATGCTCAGAATGCCATCGTCTGAGGGAGCCACAGGGGCTGCTGCTGGGGGACGGAGAAACCC
>NW_020914856.1:0-319 GCF_003984885.1 Neopelma chrysocephalum | reverse complement strand
AGTGACGGGTTGGGGGTCCCCCCCTCAATCTTCTCTTTTCCCCCCCCCAGGGCAGCCACCCCCCCCCAACCCCGTGTACCCCCCAAACCCCACGTACAACCCCCAGGTGCCACCCCCCCAACCCCGTGTATCCACCCCCCGGGGTACCCTCGAACCCGCTGGGGGGGGCCCGGGCAGCCCCCCTACCCCTCTGGGCAGCCCCCCTACCCCTCTGGGCCCCCCCCGTACCCCACAGGGCCTCCCCTGGGCCCCTCGGCCCCCCCCTCTGGTTCCACCCCTGCAGCCCCCCCACCCTGGGGTGCCCTCCCTGTACCCCCCC
>NW_020914855.1:0-388 GCF_003984885.1 Neopelma chrysocephalum | reverse complement strand
AAAACAAGTCCCGGGGGGAGCGGAGAGGGGGGATGGGCCCCGGGGGGGATTGGGGGGAGGTTGGGGGGTCGGGGGGGGATGGTGACCCCCCCACACACCTTGCAGGACCATCAAGGTGGAGGTGTACGACTGGGACCGGGATGGCAGGTGAGGGGGGGGGCCTGGGGACCCCCCGGGGGACGGGGACCCCCAGTAATGGGACCCCCCCAGTAATGGGGACCTCCCAGTAATGGGGACACCCTGGTCCTGCACCCCCCACCGGTTATGGGAACCACACTGGGGATGGGACCCCCTCAGGTGATGGGACCCCCCCCTTTGTGATGGGACCCCCCCGGGTGATGGGACTCCCCCATTTATAGGGACCCCTCAGGTGATGAGACCCCCCCCC
>NW_020914854.1:0-750 GCF_003984885.1 Neopelma chrysocephalum | reverse complement strand
GGGGGGGATTGCGAGGGACTGGGAGGGACTGGGGGGCACTGGTCTATACTGGTCTGTACTGGGTTGGGTGGGTTTCTGACAATCCGTACTGGTCCTTATTGATCTGTACTGGTCCTTACTGGTCCATACTGGTCTGTACTGGTCCATACTGGTCCGTACTGGTCCTTACTGGTCCGTACTGGTCCCAGCTCACTCGGGCCCCGTTTACTCCTTGGCCTCGACCGAGCGGCTCCTCCTGAGCGGCAGCGACGGGGAACTGAGGGCCTGGGGGTGGGCGGAGCTGGGACGAAAGGTGGGACCCCAAAAACACCCAAAATAACCCCAAAATAACCCCCGAAACCCACCTGAAACACCCCAAAAAACCTGAGCCCCCTGAGCCCCAAAACACCCCAAAACCACCCCAAAAACCCCCCGGGAACTGAGGGCGGGGGGGTGGGCAGAGCTGGGACGAAAGGTGAGACCCCAAAAACACCCAAAATAACCCCAAAAACTCATCCCGGGACCCCCAAAAACCCCCCAAAAAACCTGACCCGCCTGAGCCCCAAAACACCCCAAAAACACCCAAAATAACCCCAAAAACCCACCTGAAGCACCCCAAAAACCCCCCAAAAAACCTGACCCCCCTGAGCCCCAAAACACCCCAAAACCACCCCAAAAACCCCCCGGGAACTGAGGGCCTGGGGGTGGGCGGAGCTGGGACGAAAGGTGGGTTTTTGGGGTTATTTTGGGTGTTTTTGGGGTGTTTTGGGG
>NW_020914853.1:0-652 GCF_003984885.1 Neopelma chrysocephalum | reverse complement strand
CCCCCCCCCCGAGCCCACGGGACGGGAGCCGGGGCTGGTCCCCGAGGGGACGGGGACAGTGGGGACAGAGGGAGCCATGGCGGGGACAGTGGTGGCTCTGCAGGGAGATGATTGTCCCCGGGAGAGAGGTGGCAGCTCCCGGGCCGGGATGTGCCGGAAAGTTGGGATGGTGAGATCCCAACCGACCCCTCCCTGTCCTGGATCTCCAGGGATGGCTCCAAACTTTACCCCTACCTTGTTTTGGGGTGGCTGGAGCCCCCTGCCATGGTGATGCCAGAGGGGCTCGGAGCTCCAGGTGGGCCACGTGGGCCAAATCCCGGGATTTTGGTGCCGGCAGGAGGGCGAGGAGCCGAAGAAGGAGGGAGGTGAAGCCACCAGAAAGGGTGGAAAGCTGCTGTCGTTTTGTAATAAAACCCATCAACCCTATTTGTGTCCCGCTGGGCTGGGCTGGGGACGGGGCACCGGGATGCTGGGGGGTTTTCCAGGCCCCCGGAGCGGGAGTGGGAGCGGGAGCGGGAGCAGGAGCAGGAGAAGGAGCGGGAGCAGGAGCAGGAGAAGGAGCGGGAGCAGGAGCAGGAGAAGGAGCAGGAGCAGGATCAGGAGCAGGATCAGGAGCAGGAGCAGGAGCGGGAGCAGGAGCGGGAGCAGGAGC
>NW_020914852.1:0-474 GCF_003984885.1 Neopelma chrysocephalum | reverse complement strand
TCCCTTCCCTTTCCTTCCCTTTTCCCTTCCCTTTTCCCTCCCCCTGGATTGGGGGGTGGGATTTTCCCCGTTCCCACCCTGGGAGGACGAGGAGGAGCCACTCACTGGTTTTCCCTTTGGCAGCCGCGGGTTCTCCAAGGGCGTCTCCGTCGGCGGCTCCGTATTTGGCCCTCACGGTGAGGACGTACTTGGTGCTGGGCCTCAGGCCTGTCACCAGCAGGGTGTTGGTGTCACCTCCCACCTCCAGCTGTCACACGGGGGACAAGGGACGTCATCCCACCGCAGTACCGGGCTGGGAAGAGCTCGGGATAACACCTTGGGAGGTTGTTTGTTAAAACTCACGGACACCGGGATGCGGGAGTGGGATCCGGGGTCACGTTGATATGGGACGAGGGGAAGGGGATGCAAGGATGCAGGGGAAGGGAAGGTTTGGGAAGGGGAGGGAAGATTTGGGAAGGGGAAGGGAGAAAGGGG
>NW_020914851.1:0-908 GCF_003984885.1 Neopelma chrysocephalum | reverse complement strand
CATGGCGAAGGGACGAGACGCCCCGCGGGGGAGAAGATGGATTTATTAAATATTTGGCGGATGACAGAACATGGCTCTCCCCCCTCCCTTGCTCTTTTGGAGTCGTTCCCCGTGCGCTTACGGCATCGGCTTCTCCAGCTGCTCCCGGGGACAATCCCGCACTCCCAGGGACAATCCCACACTCCTCCGTGCCCGCAGGAATAGGGAATGGGGGTGTCCCTCTCCTGGCATTAACCCCTGGCACCAGCCGGGGACACCAGTGGCTCTGCCCCGGGGAATTCCTACGGGAAAACGTTTTAAGGTGCGTTTTCCTCCAGGGAATTGCAGAGTTCCCTGGCAATCCCGATCCAACGGGTGCTGTCAGTGGGAAGACCCCGACCCTTGTGTGCAGCTGTGACATCCTCCTCAGCTCCTGGTGGCTGTCACCACCCTGGCAGAGCCACTGGCAAGACATCCCTGGTCTTGGTGCTTGGATTTGCCCAAGGATGCTGTAGGATTTGTCCCTGTCCCCACCCTCATCTTAATGTTAATGGACATCCCTGTCCTCATCCCTGTTCTCATCGCCTGTCCCCATCTCCATCCCTATCCTTGTCCCCATCTCCATCCAGATCCCTATCCCTGCCATTCCCATCCCTTTCCTTGTCCCCATCTTCATTCCTATCCCTATCCCTGCCATTCCCATCCCTTTCCTTGTCCCCATCTCCATTCCTATCCCTGTCCCTGCCATTCCCATCCCTATCCTTGTCCCCATCTCCATCCCTATCCTTGTCCCCATCTCCATTCCTATCCCTATCCCTATCCCTATCCCTATCCCTATCCCTATCCCTATCCCTATCCCTATCCCTATCCCTGCCATTCCCATCCCTTTCCTTGTCCCCATCTCCATCCCCATCCCTGTCCCCCATCAC
>NW_020914850.1:0-425 GCF_003984885.1 Neopelma chrysocephalum | reverse complement strand
TCGCCAGTGCTGGTCCCTGCTGCAGAGTTTTGGGGGTCCCAGGGGGGGTTTGGGGTGCCTCCTCACCAGTGCTGGTCCCTGCTGCAGAGTTTTAGGGGTTTGGGGGTCCCAGGAGGGTGTTTGGGGGTCCCAGGGAGGGTGTTTAGGTTTGGGGTCCCCTCACCGGTGCTGGTCCCCGCTGCAGAGTTTTGGGGGTTCTCAGGGTACCTCGGGGGGGCGTGTTGGGGTTTGGGGGTCCCAGGGGGTGTTTGGGGGTTCCGAGGGGTGTTTGGGGGTCCCGGGGGGGGGGTTTCAGGTTTGGGATCCCCTCACCGTTCCGGGTCCCCCCCGCACAGCGCCCGCACGGGGATGGCGAACGCCGCCCACACGGGATTGAGAGAGCTCCGAACAACCTCGGTGCGGTGGCACAGCGTAAACCTGGGGGG
>NW_020914849.1:0-499 GCF_003984885.1 Neopelma chrysocephalum | reverse complement strand
CAGCACCCCGCCTGCACCCCAAAACCGGCACGGGCTGGGACCCCCCCACACACACCGCGGGAACCCCCCAGGGACCCCCCGCTTCCCTCTGCTCCCCCCCAAACCCCCCAGGTCAGGGGGAAGGGGAGGGGGGTCAGGACCCCGGGAGGGGCTTAGACGGGGGAGACCCTGAGGCTGGAGGGGTTCAGGGGGACCCAAGGTTGGGGGGGTTCAGGGCTGGGGGTGAGTGGGACCCTGGGGATGGGGGGTAAAGGCCGGGTGTGAGGGGGGACCCCGGGTGTGAGGAGGGGTCAGGACTGGAACGGGACCCGTGTGTGACGCCCTTGGGCCACGTCCCCCCCGCGTCCCCCTGATCCCTTCCCATGTCCCCTCCCCGTCCCGGTGTCCCCCCCCGTGTCCCCCTGACCCCCTCCCATGTCCCCTCCCCGCCCCGGTGTCCCCCTCCTGTCCCACTCACCCCCCCCCGTGTCCCCTCCCCGTCCCGGTGTCCCCCTCGTGT
>NW_020914848.1:0-657 GCF_003984885.1 Neopelma chrysocephalum | reverse complement strand
GGGGGGGCGGCGGGGGGTGGGGGAGGGGTGGCGGTGGGGGAGGGGGAGGGGGAGGCGGCGGTGATCAACATCAACTCCAGCGAGGAGGAGGAGGAGGAGGAGGAAGAGGAGGATGAGGAGGAGGAATTCGGGGACGAGGAAGAGGAGGAGGAGGAGGAGGAAGAGTTTTTCGAGGAGGAGGAAGAGTTTGAGGAGGAGGAGGAGGAGGAGGAAGAGCTGGAGGGGGAGGAGGAGGAGGAGGAGGAAGAGTTTGAGGAGGAGGAGGAGGAGGAAGAGTTCGAGGAGGGGATTTCCGAGGAGGAGGAGGAGGAGGAAGATGAGGAGGAGGAGGGGAGGGTGGCAGAGGAGGATGATGAGGATGATGAAGGCCCTGGGGGGGTCTCCCATCCCCCCCCGAGCCCCCCCGGGACGGGGGTGCTGCTGATGGAGGTGGAGGAAGGCCCCGCCCCTCCCCCACCGCCCCCTCCCCCCCAGGAGGATGAAGAGGGGGAGGGGGAGGGGGAGGAAGGCCCCAAACCCCCCCCGACCCCTCCCCAGGAGGCTCCCGCCCCTCCCCCCCTCCCTCAGAGCCCCCCCCCCATCCTGGAGCCCCTCCCCCCTCCCAGCCCCTCCCCCCCGGACGGGGGGGTCGCCACCACCGCCCCTCCCCCACCCGCC
>NW_020914847.1:0-490 GCF_003984885.1 Neopelma chrysocephalum | reverse complement strand
CCCCCCAGGTGGCCATGGAGAAGATGTCTCGCTCCATGGAGGACCAGGCGGCCGAGACCTTGGCCAAGCTGGAGGAGACCCAGCGCGTCCTCAACGACGCCAACACCCAACGGGCCAAGCTGCAGACGGAGAACGGTGGGAGGAGCCCCTGACCCACGGCAGACCCTCCCTGCCCCACAGCTCTGACCCCTGCCCCACACCTGTAGCCCCTGCCCCACATCTACAGGCCCCTGTCCCAAACCTCCACCCCCTGCCCCACATCTGCAGCCCCCATCCCCTACCTGCACCCCGTGCCCCACATCTGCAGCCCCCACCCCACACTTCCACCCCCTGCCCCACATCTGCAGCCCCCATCCCACACCTGCACCCCCGCCCCACACCTCCACCCCCTGCCCAAAACCTCCACCCTCTGCCCCACAACTGCAACCCCCATCCCACACCTCCCCTCCTGCCCCACATCCTCAGCCCCCATCCCACATCTCCACCCCCC
>NW_020914846.1:0-303 GCF_003984885.1 Neopelma chrysocephalum | reverse complement strand
TGCCCCCCAGTCCCTCCCAGTTCACCCAGTTCCCCCCAGGGAAGTATGTGGGCTCCCGGCCCATCAAGCTCCGGAAGAGCCAGTGGAAGGATCGGAACCTGGAGGTCGTGCGGCGCAAACAGCGCGAGAAGAAGAAGCTGGGGCTGAGATGACCCCGCTGGGAGCGACTGGGACAAACTGGGAGGGACTGGGAGGGGACCGGGGGGGACTGGGAGGGGATTGGGAGCACTGGAAGCTGCTGGGAGGGGACTGGGAAGGCAATAAAGGTGATTTTAGGGCTGCATGCGGTGCTGGAGTTTGTGC
>NW_020914845.1:0-475 GCF_003984885.1 Neopelma chrysocephalum | reverse complement strand
GGGGGGGTCCCGGGGGTCCCACCTGCGCCCTGTGGAAGAAGTGGGGCAGGTGTTTCATGGCGTTGCCCCTCACACAGGCCACGTTGCCGAAGTGGCCGGGCCGGGCCGCCCGGAGCGCCCGGAGCCGAGCCCGCGTGAACGCGGCCACCTTCCCTCGGAGCTCCAGCCCCAGGGCCAGGCTCTGCGGGAACAGCTCTGCCAGGGCCACTGCGGGGGACACGGGGTCAGGGACACCCTCAAAACCCCCCCTGGCACCCCCTAAACCCAAGGGGGGCACTGGGTCAGGGCCCTCCCCCAGCCCCCCAGCACCCCCAAACACCCCCGGGGGGCCACAGGGTCAGGGACACCCCAACACCCCCCCAGTGCCACTGCGGGGGACACAGGGTCAGGGACACTCTCAAAACCCCCCCTGGCACCCCCTAAACCCAAGGGGGGCACTGGGTCAGGGCTCCCCTCCCCCCCCCCAGCACCCCCA
>NW_020914844.1:0-436 GCF_003984885.1 Neopelma chrysocephalum | reverse complement strand
CTGTGGGCTGGGTGAGAAGCCAGTGCTGGAAGTAGTGGTTCTATTGTAAGTGCCAAGCAAGAGTGCTTGGCAGGTCTGGGATGAATGCCCTGGGGATTTGACCTGGGTTTTCCAGTGCACATGGCAACAGACCACACCGTTCCCTGGTGGTCCTTCATGTCCTCCTACGGAGGTGAGAGCGATGGGAAAGAGAATGAACCTTTTTGCTGTGCCTCTGTGTGTCCCTCTGCCTGCTGCAGATGTGCTGATTCCAGCACATCCAGTTCAGGTGTGACAGGCTGTTCCCTGGTCCTCTGAGCAAGCGGAGCAAGAGGGACAGAGCAGAACTCACATACAGAGACGGCATATCTATGAAGTGCAAAGCAGGTGAGACAGGCCATGCAACGTCCGAGCTTTCTCTGGGGAAGGTTCTTCTCTCATGTACTGCATCGCCGTA
>NW_020914843.1:0-472 GCF_003984885.1 Neopelma chrysocephalum | reverse complement strand
GGGGGGGACCTGGGACACACCTGAGGACACCTGGGGACACCTGGGACACACCTGGATACACCTGGGGACAGCTGGGGACACCTGGGGACACCTGGGACACACCTGAGATACCTGGGGCACACCTGGGGACACCTGGGACAGGTGACACACCTGGGGACAGCTGGGGACACCTGGGACACATCTGGGGGCAGCTGGCGACACTTGTCCCCTCCATCCCCACCTGTCCCACCTGTCCCTCCCCCCTCACCTGTCTCACCTGTCCCACCTGTCCTCTCCATCCTCACCTGTCTCACCTGTCCCACCTGTCCTCTCCATCCCTCACCTGTCCCAGGTGTGTCCCACCTGTCCCCTACCCCCTCACCTGTCCCACCTGTCCCCTCCACCCTCACCTGTCCCACCTGTCCCACCTGTCCCACTCATCCCACCCATCCCCACCTGTCCCTCACCTGTCCCACCTGTCCCATCCACCCTC
>NW_020914842.1:0-610 GCF_003984885.1 Neopelma chrysocephalum | reverse complement strand
ATGGGGGGGCTCAGGTGGGCACGAGGGGCACAGGGGGCTCAGGTGGGTACGGGGGGGCACGGAGGGGCACAGGTGAGTCAGGTGGGCTCAGGTGGGCATGAGGGGCTCAGGTGAGATGGGGGGGCTCAGGTGGGCACGGGGGGGGCACAGGTGGGTATGGGGGGCACAGGGAATTTTGAGGGGGGGTTCGGGTCTCAGGGGGGTCCTGGGGGGGTTTGAGGGGTCCCCGGGGGTCACTCACAGGCGCTGGATGCGGGTCAGGATGGCACCGAGGGCAGCCTGGAGCTCCCCCCCCCCCAGCTGTGCCCACCACGGGCACCCCCTGGGCCTGGAGCAGCTCCGACACCCACTGCGGGGGGGGGGGCACAGGGGGGGCACCGTCAGAGACCCCCCAGCACCCACCGACCCCCCAATTACTCATCAGAGCCCCCCCTCCCCTGGGTGCCCCACCCCCCAAATTTTAGATGCCCCCCCGGGTGTCCCCTCCCAAATTTTGGGGTGCCCACCCCGCACTCCAGGGTGCCCCCCCTCCCCATTTTAGGGTGCCCCCCCCCAGCTTCGGGTGCCCCCCCAACCCTCAGTGCCCCCTCCCCAAATTTTGGGGTCCCCA
>NW_020914841.1:0-425 GCF_003984885.1 Neopelma chrysocephalum | reverse complement strand
GGGGGGAACTGGGAGGGTATTGGGAGGGCACTGGGGGGTCCTTGGGGTCACTGGAAGGGCACTGGGGGGGCATTGGGAAGGACTGGGCGGGAAGCGGGAGGGACTGGGAGGCACTGGGAGAGACTGGGGAGGAACTGGGAGGCACTGGGGGGTCACTGCTGTCCCCTCCCCCGCAGGGCCGCGGTTCCGGCGGGCGGGGCCCCATCGCCACTCGATGCCGGAACTGGGGGCCACGCCCCGCCCCTCCCCCCCCGCCCCCACCACGCCCCCTCCCCCCCCCCTCCTCCCGCGGCCCCTCCCCCCTCCGGGACCCCTCCCCCACCCTCCGTGTCACCTCCCATGGCTCCTCCCCCACCCCCCTGACCCCCAATTACCCCACCCCCATCTCCTCCAATGGCCCCTCCCCTCTCTGTGACCCCTCCCCC
>NW_020914840.1:0-320 GCF_003984885.1 Neopelma chrysocephalum | reverse complement strand
GAGGCTGAAGGCTCCGAGCTGGGGAGGAGCCGCCCATCGAGGACCTGCGGGAGGAGCTGAAGCCACCTGAGGGCTCCGAGTCCGTCCGGAGCATCGCCAAGTTATAGGGCAACAGAGCGGTCAGAGAGACCCTAAACGCCCCAAACTCACCCCAAAAACAGCCCTGGAACCAGCCCCAAAAACCAGCCCCCAAAATACCCCAAAACCACCCCCAAAATACCCCAAAACCACCCCCAAAACCACCCTGAGCTGCCCAAGGGCTCCGAGTGTGTGAGGAGCATCGCCAAGTTATGGGGCAGCAGAGTGGTCAGAGAGATCCC
>NW_020914839.1:0-390 GCF_003984885.1 Neopelma chrysocephalum | reverse complement strand
ACTTCCGCTGAGTGACGTCCGGCGGGACCAATGGGCGCACGGCGAGCACGGGCGGGGCGGGGCGGTGGCCTGAGAGAGCCTCCGGCATGTCGGCGAGGTGGGGGCTGAGCGAGGGGGGAGGAGGCGGCGGCGGCGGCCCCCGCGAGTCGCGGCCTCTGTCGCGACATCGGATCGCGATCGCAGCGCGATCCCAGCGCGATCGCAACCCCCCAAGGGCCGCTCCAGGACCCCGCGGTGAGTCCCCGGGGGGAGGCAGGAGAAGGGGAGGAGTGGAAGGGGGAAAGGGGTAAGGCCCCGGACTGGGAGGGGCCTGAGGGGCAGGGGCGAGGATGGAGACCTGAGGGGCGAGGGGCGTTTGTGAGGGTTTAGGGAGGCTCTGAGGGGGGAGAG
>NW_020914838.1:0-449 GCF_003984885.1 Neopelma chrysocephalum | reverse complement strand
CCCAGCGCATTTTCCCAGCAGAGAAAGGCACAGCCAGAGACCCTGGGCTGCTGCCCAGCAGGGTTCATCTAAGTTTCCTGGGGAGCTGAGAGAGGCATTCGCTCAAGGCAGATGAAGAAGGACAGGGGGGCAACCAGAGAGGCGGAGGACACACGTGTTCCCAGAGGAAGCTGCAAGCACCCAGAGAGCTGACGACAGCACGGGAAGATGTGAAAGGTACAGCAGGGCAGCAGTCTCGGAGTTCCCAAAAGCCCAGCACTGGATGTGCAGCAGAGCAGGTCATTGCAAATGGGGAGAGGAGGACTGCACTGCGAGCTGACCGAGAAGAGCTCCTGCCCATGAACGAGGTCCCAGAGCCAGGCAATGCTCAGAATGATATCGGCTGAGGGAGCCACAGAGGTCGCTGCCTGGGAAAGGAGAAACCAAAAGAGAGTAATTCAGGCACAGAA
>NW_020914837.1:0-1517 GCF_003984885.1 Neopelma chrysocephalum | reverse complement strand
CCCCCCAGGACTCCTTAGAGACCCCCATCCCTTATAGGGGATCTATAGGGGATCCATAGGGGATCTATAGGGGATCTGTAGGGGATCAGGGAATGCTTTGGGTGGGAAGGGACTTTAAAGCCCATCCCATCCCACCCCTGCCATGGGCAGGGACACCTCCCACCATCCCAGGTGGATCCAACCCGGCCTTGGACACTTCCAGGGATCCAGAGGCATCTTCTGGGAAACCCATCCCAGGGCCTCCCCACCCTCCCAGCCAGGAATTCCTTCCCAATATCCCACCTAAATCCCCCCTTTCCCACTGGGAAGCCATTCCCTGTGTCCTGTCCCTCCATCCCTTGTCCCCAGTCCCTCTCCAGCTCTCCTGGAGCCCCTTCAGGCCCTGGAAGGGGCTCCAAGCTCTCCGTGGATCCCTCCCTTCTCCAGGGGAACCCCCCCAGCTCTCCCAGCCTGGCTCCAGAGCAGAGGGGCTCCAGCCCTTGGGCTCATTCCAGCGGCTCCAGGTCCTCCCTGTGCCGGGAATCCCCCCTGGAGCAGCTCTGGATGGATCCCGGGGGTTGTCCCAGCCCAGGGGCAGCTCCAGCACTTGTTAAACCCCCTGACATTCCCGAGGGACACTTTTCCAGCCTGTCCAGGTCCCTCTGGATGGTCCCCCAGGTGTGTCCCTGTCTCCCAGGTGTGTCCCTCCACCCCCAGGTGTGTCCCTGTCTCCCAGGTGTGTCCCTGCCCCCCAGGTGTGTCACTGTCTCCCAGGTGTGTCCCTGCCCCCCCAGGTGTGTCCCTGTCCCCCAGGTGAGTCACTGCCCCCCCAGGTGTGTCACTGCACCCCAGGTGTGTCCCAGTGCCTGGATGGGAACATCCCAATTCCTGATGGGAACATCCCAATGCCTGGATGGGATCATCCCAATTCCTGATGGGAACATCCCACCAAATCCTGGATGGGACCATCCCAATTCCTGATGGGACCATCCCACCAATTCCTGATGGGAACATCCCAATGCCCAGATGGGACCATCTCAATTCCTGATGGAAACATCCCCCCAATTCCTGATGGGACCATCCCACCAATGCCTGGATGGGACCATCCCAATTCCTGATGGGACCATCTCCCAGTTCTCTCTCCAGTGCAGGGAGGATGTTTTGGGGGGATGTGTCAAAGGCTTTGCAGGAATCCAGGGAAATGACCCCCTTGTCCCAGGATCCTGGAACATCCGGAGCTGGGAGGGACCCAAAGGATCAGAGTCCAACCCCAGGCCCTGCCCCCAGAGTCCCACTGATCCCAAAATCCCGAGGTCCGAGAGCATTGTCCAACCCCCCCCCGGAGCTCTGGCTCCAGCAAAAATCCTCCCTAAAATCCCACAAAATCAAAAAAAAATCCTCCAAAACCCCTTCAACCCCTCCCCCCAATCCCTCCTCAAAATCCCCCCAACCCCAAAAAATCCCCCCAAATTCCAAAATAATCCCCCAATTCCCCCCCCTTCAAAATCCTCCAAAATACCCAAAAAGTACCCCCAAAA
>NW_020914836.1:0-484 GCF_003984885.1 Neopelma chrysocephalum | reverse complement strand
CCCCCCCCCCCAAAGGGACCTGCACCCCAATATCCTGTGCCCCCCCCCTCCCGGGGCACCCCAAGGGCTCTTGCACCTCAAAAGGCCACACCCCCCCCCTCTCCCAGGGGACCCCCCACAAAATCCTTGTGGGGACCTTGCTGGGTGCTCTCCCTGGGGATGGGGAAGCTCAGAGCCTTCATCCTCCTCCTCCTCGGCTCAGCAGGGATTCGGGGGGTGCACAGGGCCTGTGTGTCCCCCACTCCCCAAGGCTGGGGCCCCCCCAAACCCCACAGCCCCCCAGGAACGAGCAGCGACTCACAGAGGGGGTGACACCGAGAAAAGAAATGGGGGGTGGGCGCTCAGAGGGGTTTTAGGGGTCGGGGGGGGAGCTTGGGTGGTCAGGAGCGGGTTTGGGGGGTCTCGGGGGTGGTTTGGGGGTGTCAGAGGGATCTGGGGGAGGGGGAAGGGGCCAAGTGCAAATGAAAAAGATCCCAAAATGCTC
>NW_020914835.1:0-549 GCF_003984885.1 Neopelma chrysocephalum | reverse complement strand
GAGGAGGGAGATGGAGGGGAGGCGAAGGGCAGTGGGGCTGAGGATGATGAGGGTGACGATGGGCAGGACGGCAGCGATGAAGAGGACGAGGAGGACGGGGGTCCCTCGGGCGATGGCGAGGCCGAAGGTGAGGATGAGGAGGATGGTGACGAGGCCCCTCGGGCGATGGCGAGGCCGAAGGTGAGGATGAGGATGGTGACGAGGCCCCTCGGGCGATGGCGAGGCCGAAGGTGAGGAGGAGGAGGATGGTGACGAGGCCCCTCAGCCGATGGTGAGGCCGAAGCCGCAGTGGAACTTGTCCTTGCGGTGGTTGAGGAAGGCCCCGAGCGCCAGCGTCAGGGGCAGCGGCGGCAGCTTCTTCTCCAGCACCGCCCCCACCTGCCACGAGCTGTCCAGGGACCCTGCGGGGACATCGGGGACATCGTTGGGGACACTGCGGGGGCTCACAGGGGACATCGGGGACACTGTGGGGGCTCACAGGGGACATGGGGGGGCATAGATGGGGACATTGGGGACACTGCGGGGCTCACAGGGGACATGGGGGGGCAT
>NW_020914834.1:0-1072 GCF_003984885.1 Neopelma chrysocephalum | reverse complement strand
ATCATCTTCTGGGAGATGTTCAGCGCGTTGGTCTTGGACCTGCCACGAGGGAAAGAGGGGCTCAGCGGGTCCCAGCAGCCCCCCCCGGCCCCCCCCGAGCAGCCCCCAGCACTCACCCGTTGAAGGACTCCAGTTTGGGCACTGCCATCTCCTCGGCCAGGTCCAGGCAGATGATCTGCGGGAGAGGGAGACACAAGTGAGCCCCCCCCAGCCCCTCACCCCGGGGTCAGGGCTGATCCCTGCTCAGCCCTCCTGTACCCACCTCATGCATCTCTTCAGCATCTGCCCTGATAATTCCTCAGTGGAATGCTGGGGGGATCCCCAGCATCCTCCCTGTTAATTCCCCAGTATCCCCCCAGCATCACCAGTATCCCTCCAGCATCTTACCCGGTAACTTCCCACAACATCCTCAGCATCCCCCAGAATTCTCTAATAACTCCCCAGTATCCCCCCAACACCCTCCCTGACAACTCTCCAGCATCCCCCCAGCATCTTACCTGCTAAACCCCCAGTATTCCCCCAGCACCCCCCGGCAGCCACTCACCACCTTCTCGGGGCAGTTCACTCGGGGGGTCTTCACCTGCACCTCGGTGGGCGCGGCGGGGCCGGGCCAGGCGGTGCCGTCGGGGCCGGCGGTGCCCTGCGGGCTGTGGTCGGCGCTGGCGGCCTCGCCCTCGCCCTCGCTGCGGTTGCCCACGCTGGCCTGGGCGCTCAGCGCCCGGTCCTCGGCGCCCTCGGGGTTCGAGCGGGTCCGGGGCCGCGGCTCGGGCGCCTTCTCCTCGTCCTCCTCGGCCGCGCTGCCCGGCTCCGACGTGTCCATCCCTCACCCCGCGGGGATCCGGCGGCGATCACGGGGGGCTGGGGGGGATCACGGTGCGGTTGGGACCCCGCAACGCCCCGGCCCCCGGTCCTGGGCACCCCCTGCCCACGCCCCTCCTTGCCCACGCACCCCCTGCCCCACGCAGTCCTCTCTCCGTGTACCCTCTTGCCCACGCACCCCCTGCCCCCCAAACGCCCCCCACTTTATGCACCCCCTGCCCCTCAAACGCCCCCCAACTCTGTGCACCCCCCC
>NW_020914833.1:0-472 GCF_003984885.1 Neopelma chrysocephalum | reverse complement strand
GCAGCAGACGAGAGCACGAGCGGCGCCGGAGCCGTGCTCAGTCTCTGGCCGGGATTGTCGGAGAAGGGCAGGGGAGGGAGAGGAAAGCTGGGGAGGGAGAGGAGGCGGCCTGCCAGAAGCCGAGAGCCGGGGCTGCCGGGGGTAGCGAGACGCAGGGCGGCGGATGCGGCTCTGGCGTGCAGCGGGGCTGGCGGCACTGGCCGCAGTTCTGCTCGGTGCGCAGGGCTGGCGGCCGGGGACAGTAGGAGCGGCGGCAGGGGCTGGGGTTGTCGTGCATATCCCTCGAGGTCACCGTCCTGCCTAGCAGTTCCTTCGCAGAGCTCTGCCTCCGTACTATCCTCCCGTGCGTCCCTCCCTCTTGTCCACAAAGCATTCCCTCGGAACAATCATCGCTCTTTTCTTTGTCGAGCCGTTCCTGTTTCCTTCCTTTACTTTCTGTCTTTCAGAGAACTCCTGCAGTCCGTCCTTCCTT
>NW_020914832.1:0-1187 GCF_003984885.1 Neopelma chrysocephalum | reverse complement strand
CCATTCCCCTCCCAGTCCCCTCCCAGTCCCTCCCAGTATAAACCAGTGACCCCCAAACTCCCTCCCAGTCCCTCCCAACCCCCTCCCAGTCCCTCCCAGCCCCTCCCAGTCCCTCCCAGTATAAACCAGTGACCCCCAAACTCCCTCCCAGTCCCTCCCAATCCCCTCCCAACCCCCTCCCAGTCCCTCCCAGTCCCTCCCAGTCCCTCTCAGTCCCTCCCAGTCCCTCCCAGTCCCTCCCAGTATATCCCAGTGCTCCCAGTTACCTTGCAGAGGGTGAGCGTGGCCCCGTAGGTGACGCTGAGCAGGAACAGGGTCACCAGGACCCCCAGAGTGTCCCAGGGACCCCCCTCGGGATCCCCCCCCTGGCACAGGTCGGGGGGCAAAACCAGTCCTGGGGGGGGGACACGGACCAGTTCAGAACCAGTTCAAACCAGTTTAAACCAGTATTACCAGTTTAGAGCAAATATTCCCAGTTTAAACTCAGGATTCCCAGTTTAGACCCAGTTTAACCCCAAAAATTCCCAGTTTAGAGCCGCTATTCCCAGTTCAGACCCAGTTTATTCCCAGTTTAGTCCCAGTTTGGACCCAGTTTAGACCAGTATTCCCAGTTTAGAACCAGTATTCCCAGTTTAGAACCAGTATTCCCAGTTTAAACTCAGGATTCCCAGTTTAGTCCCAGTTTAGACCCAATATTCCCAGTTTAGAGCCGCTATTCCCAGTTCAGACCCAGTTTATTCCCAGTTTAGACCCAGTTTAGAACCAGTTTAGACCAGTATTCCCAGTTTAGAACCAGTATTCCCAGTTTAGAGCAAATATTCCCAGTTTAAACCCAGGATTCCCAGTTTAGACCCAGTTTAACCCCAAAAATTCCCAGTTTAGAGCCGCTATTCCCAGTTCAGACCCAGTTTATTCCCAGTTTGGACCCAGTTTAGACCAGTATTCCCAGTTTAGAACCAGTATTCCCAGTTTAGAGCAAATATTCCCAGTTTAAACCCAGGATTCCCAGTTTAGACCCAGTTTAGACCCGGTTTAAGTCCTGTACTCCCAGTTCAGACCCAGTTTCAGCCCCAGTATCCCCAGTTTAGACCCAGTCCCGGCCCCAGTATCCCCAGTTTAGACCCAGTCCCAGCCCCAGTATTCCCAGTTTAGACCCGGTTTAAGTCCTGTACTCCCAGTTCAGACCC
>NW_020914831.1:0-787 GCF_003984885.1 Neopelma chrysocephalum | reverse complement strand
GTCATTTTTTGGGGTGACTTAGGTCATTTTTTGGGGTGATTTGGGTCAGTTTGGGGTCATTTTTGGGGTAGTTTCTGGTCATTTTTTGGGGAGATTTGGGTCAGTTTGGGGTCATTTTTGGGGGAGTTTCTGGTCATTTTTTGGGGTGACTTGTGTGAGTTTTCGGCCATTTTTGGGGGAGAATTGGGTCATTTTTTGGGGAGTTTCTACTTATTTTTGGGGGTGATTTATATCATTTTTGGGGTTATTTGAGTCAGTTTTGGGTCACTTTTGCCTTTTCGATTTGTTTTTTGCGATCTCGTGGAGTCCAGCGCCCTCTGCCGACGTCATATTTTATAACACATTAATAATAATAATTATAACCCGTGTCCCGTTTTTCCACGTGACTTATACACCCTTTTATAAAATACATATAAAAACCCATGTTATGCGTTTGCATATCAACCTTCGGCATTTTTTAATAAAGATATTATTTATTTCAGATTATAGAAAATTAAATTAATATAAAACGATCTTCTGTAAAAACAGATCTTTTATGAGGAAAGACCACGACTTTTAGGATGTAGGTTATATCAGTTTATTTAGTTATATAAATTCATGTCAAATGTAGAATAATTAAGAATCTAATCCCTAAGCTTCCCCCTCTATTCCCCTTCCCCCCTAATCCCCTTTTCCCCCCTAATCCCTTTCCCCCCATTTCCCCCTAACCCCCTTTCCCCCCTTACCCCCTCTCCCCCTAACCCCCCACCCCCCCTTACCCCCCCTCCCCCCTTCCCCCCTCCCCCCC
>NW_020914830.1:0-576 GCF_003984885.1 Neopelma chrysocephalum | reverse complement strand
CCGGAGGGATGTTCTGCCTCTGGTGCCCCTCGACCATTCTCACAAGCGCCTTCCCTGGAGGACAATTCAGGATTTTCAACGTGCGAAAAGACTAGGGACGTGAGAGAAGAGATGATAGCGGTGAAAGGAGCCCATGGCCTGTCCATCTTGAGCTCCCCGATACCAACGTGCACAACTGTCACCCAGCCCGGCCGCGCCGCCTCCGCGCTGCTGCCGCTCTCGCCTGGCCTCCACATCCAGCCCGCAGCAGACGAGAGCCCGAGCGGCGCCGGAGCCGTGCTCAGTCTCTGGCCGGGATTGTCGGAGAAGGGCAGGGGAGGGAGAGGAAAGCAGGGGAGGGAGAGGAGGCGGCCTGCCAGGAGCCGAGAGCCGGGGCTGCCGGGGGTAGCGAGACGCAGGGCGGCGGATGCGGCTCTGGCGGGGAGCGGGGCTGGCGGCACTGGCCGCAGTTCTGCTCGGTGCGCAGGGCTGGCGGCCGGGGACAGTGGGGGCGGCGGCAGGGGCTGGGGTTGTCGTGCATATCCCTCGAGGTCACCGTCCTGCCTAGCAGTTCCTTCACAGAGCTCTGCCTCCGTC
>NW_020914829.1:0-366 GCF_003984885.1 Neopelma chrysocephalum | reverse complement strand
CGGCCGCCGTGTCCATCTGTCCACGCGGCTGCTGGCGCTGGGGGGGGACGGGGACCCACCGGGGCTGTCCCTGTCCCTGTCCCCGTCCCCGTCCCCACCATCCCTGTCCCTGTCCCCATCCCCACTCTCACTGTCTCCATCCCCACCGTCCCTGTCCCCGTCCCCAGGTGACCCCGCGGCTGCCGTGTCCATCTGTCCTCGCGTCTGCTGGCGCTGGGGGGGGGACGGGGACCCACCGGGGCTGTCCCTGTCCCTGTCCCTGTCCTCGTCCCCATCCCCACTCAGACTGTCCCTGGCCCTGTCCCCACTCCCGGTGTCCCTGTCCCCGTCCCCAGGTGACCCCGCTGCCGCCGTCCGTCTGTCCAC
>NW_020914828.1:0-1167 GCF_003984885.1 Neopelma chrysocephalum | reverse complement strand
GGGGGGGGGGGGTGGAACTGAGGGGGGATCCCAAAAACGGGGGTCTGTGAGGTTCTAGAGGGGTCTGTGGGGTTCTAGAGGTCTCTATGGGGTGCCAGAGGTGTCTATGGGGTCACAGAGGTGTCTATGGGGTTCTAGGGGTATCTTTGGGGTTCCAGATGTCCCTATGGGATCCCAGAGGTCTTTATGGGGTTCTGGTTCATGCCCATGAGTCCTGGAGGTATCTGGAGGTTTCTCCGGGTGCCTCTGAGGTCCCAGGGGTGCCCACGACGTCCTTCCAGAGGTCCTCGAGGAGCTCCCAGCCCACGGAGGGTCTCGCTCCCGGTTTTGTTCACCAACTACCCTTGTCCCCCCACCACCAGGTTGATCACGACGTTCCGGGTGTTGGACATGGTGGCCACCACATTGAGGTTGCCGACGGCCACCTCGGCGGGCTCCAGGCAGGTGCCCGGGGCGATGCGGTCGAACGAGGTCCCTTCCGGGGTGGGGCCGACGTTCCTCCTCGACATCTGCTCGTAGATGTCCCTCAGCTCGCCCCGGTGCCTCTCGCAGCGGGACACCTTGCCCTGGTGTCTGTGGCAGAAGGTCAGGTCGGCGTGGTGCGTCCCGCAGTGGGACAGCTCCAGGGCCAGTTCCCGGGGGGACTCGTTGTCATTCCAGGGGTTGGAGAAGTAGATGGCCAAGGTCCATCGACCGACCCAGTAGATCAGGATCCCGGAGCAGCCCTGTAACGAGGAGCTGGAGAACTCACAGGTGGTGGAACAGTCGGGGGGAACCATGGGGTCGGGGGGGACGGAGCAGTGGCCGCTGGGCAAGTAAATCCTGGGGGGGAGAAACGGGGGGTGGGATCAGTGGGAGGTGGTGGTGGGATCACTGGGAGATGGTGCTGGGATCACTGGGAGATGGTGCTGGGATCACTGGAGGTGCTGGGGTCACTGGGAGATGGTGCTGGGATCACTGGGAGATGGTGCTGGGATCACTGGGAGATGGTGCTGGGATCACTGGGAGGTGCTGGGATCACTGGAGGTGCTGGGGTCACTGGGAGATGGTGCTGGGATCAGTGGGAGATGGTGCTGGGATCACTGGGAGATGGTGCTGGGGTCACTGGGAGGTGCCGGAGCAGCAGGGGATGGACCCACCCCTGGGATATGACCCCCCCCCGGGTAT
>NW_020914827.1:0-306 GCF_003984885.1 Neopelma chrysocephalum | reverse complement strand
ACTTGGCAGCTCCCAGGTTCCACACCCACCCCCGGCACTCCCAGGGGCCCCAAAACCGCTGTGTCCCCCCCGCCGCCACCGGGCTGACAATGGAGCCGGCGGGGCCTGACCCAGCAACACCAACCCCCACCGTGGGGGGGGACCCGCATCCCCCCGCCCAGCGCTGGGGCTCTGCCCCCAACCCAGCCCGGCACCCCCAAAAAACACCTCCTGCCCACCCCCAACAGCCCCCAAGGGCACAGCCCTGCACAAGGGCCGGCTGTGCCCAAGGCAACCAAACAGCCCCACGTGTCAGGGGGCCCGATC
>NW_020914826.1:0-744 GCF_003984885.1 Neopelma chrysocephalum | reverse complement strand
ATCTTTATTTTATTTTATTTTATTTTATTTTATTTTATTTTATTTTATTTTATTCACCTTTATTTGCCTTTATTTTATTTTGTTTTTTATTTTACTTTTCTATTCAATTCCTCTCTTCTTCTTCTTCCTATTATTATTTCTATTTTCCCAGAAGTGGCATTTTGGCCCCTTTGGATATATTTTCCTCCCGTTTCTCTCCCCTGGTAGCTCCAGGGGGACCTACTGGCATTTCCCACCCTGAGGATCCCACCCTTGGGATCAGGGTGGCAAAGGGACATCCCAGCATTCCATCCCGGCCTGGAAATCGAACCTCCTGATTAAAACCAGGCCAAAAGCAGCAGAATTCCAACTGTTTTCCCCAATTCCCTCCCCGGAGGGGGATGAGCACTGCGGGCACCGATGGGATAAAGCCCCTGGAGGGGGGTGTTGGCTCGCGCTCTCCCGGGGCTGAGAGGAGTGGGATGGGCATTCCAGCTGGGAATGAAGTCACGGGGGCGAGGATGGGGCAGGAGGAGGGGCTGGGAGAGGTTTTGGAAGCACCGTCCTGGCGCCGAAATCGTTTCTGAATGTGTTGGCCGGGCTTGGCCCCTGTTGCACCAGGACCCCCAGGGATGCCCAGTGCCCCAGACCCCCCATTCCACCCCCCCATTGCACCAGAACCCCCAACGCCTCAGATCCCCCAAATCCCCAACTCCCCCATTTCCAACCCCCCTCCATGCCCCAGACCATCCCCCAATGCCCCAG
>NW_020914825.1:0-724 GCF_003984885.1 Neopelma chrysocephalum | reverse complement strand
CCCCCCCGATTTTGGGGGACATCCCTAGTACCCCTCTCCTGGGGGCTGGGGGACCCCATGAACCCCACTGCTGGGCTTTAGGGAACCCCATAAAATCCCCTCAAAACCCCTGAAATACCCTCAGAAATCCACCGTTCGACCAATCGAAACCTCCTCAAGGTCCCCACAAATCCCCTCAGAGACCTCATCCCTCCCCAGCACCCCCTAAACCCTTTCAGTGACTCGCAAAACCCACCTGGGACCTCCCAAGCCCATTCAGGGACCGCCCAATCCTCCTCACGGACCCTCAAAACCGTCTGGGACCCCTTAAACCCCCTACAGACCCCAAAACTGCCTAAGAGGTCCCGAAAAGCCCCCTAGGAACCCCAAACCTCCTCACAGACCCCCAAAGCCCACCTGGGACACCCCGAAATCTCCTCAGAAACCAAACCGCCCTCAGAGACTCCCAAACTCCTTCAGGGACCTTTAACTTCCCCCGTGATTTCCTCAGGACACCGAACCCCCGCAGGGACCCCTCAAAACGTCGCCGGGAACCCCCGAACTCCTCCGCTAAACCCTCCCGAGCCCTCCAACCCACAGCCGCGCTCCCCGCAGCCCCCGAGGGGATCCCCAGACCCCGCTCTCGCCGCCCCCCCGCCAGCTCACACAGCTCAATGCAGACCCCGCCGCCAGCACGGATTCCCGGCAGCCAACATGGCGCCCGCTCTGCGCGCGCACCGCCTGG
>NW_020914824.1:0-366 GCF_003984885.1 Neopelma chrysocephalum | reverse complement strand
GGAATTCCCCATTCCCAAGCCTCCCCTGGCCTCACTTGATCTCCTTCTCGATCTGCTGCTGCTCCCTCATCATCTTTCCCAGCTCCTTCTTGCGGTCCTTGAGCTCGTCCTCCACCCTGTCCATCCTCTTCTTGTCCTTGTCGATCTCCCTGTTCTTGGTGCCCAGTTCCTTGTTGAGCTTCTCGATCTCGGCCTCGTTGTGGAAGAGTTTGAAGAGCTGCAGCTGCACCTGGGCCCGAACCACCTCGTCCTTCAGCCGCTGGTACCGGTCGGCCTGGGGGGACACGGGAATGGGATTGGGATGGGATGGATGGGGTGGGATGGATGGGATGGATGGGATGGGATGGGATGGGATGGGATGGGATG
>NW_020914823.1:0-340 GCF_003984885.1 Neopelma chrysocephalum | reverse complement strand
AACAACGGGGGGGGGACAACGGGGGGGCCCCAGAGGGGCGGGGGGGGATGTTTCTAAAGCCCCTTGTCTGCTCTGACCCTCCCTCTGTCCCCAGCAGCCCCCCAATGTCCCCCTGTCCCCCCTGTCCCACCCTCTGTCCCCAGTGTCCCCCGTGTCCCCCCATCCCCCGTGTCCCCCTTGTGTCCCACCCTCTGTCCCCAGTGTCCCCAATATCCCCAGTGTCCCCGTGTCCCCCTGTCCCCCCCGTCCCCCCTCTGTCCCCCATGTCCCCAATGTCCCCCTGTCCGCCCCCAGTGTCCCCCCTGTCCCCAATGTCCCCAGTGTCCCCAGTATCCCCCCC
>NW_020914822.1:0-394 GCF_003984885.1 Neopelma chrysocephalum | reverse complement strand
ATACTGGTTTATACTGGGATCCCCCCCATAGGAACTGGACCTGTCCCGGAACCGGATGTCGGATCTGGGGGGGTTCCCGCCCCTCCCCCGCCTGGAGCGGCTGCGGCTCCACGGGAACCGTGAGGGAAAAGGGGGCGGGGCTTGAGAGGGTGGGGCCGGGGAGGGCGGGGCATGGGGTTTGGGGGTGTGGCTTGGGGTCTGTGGGCAGAGTTTGGGGGTTGTGGGTGTGGTTTGGGGGTTGTGGGTGGAGATTGGGGTCTGTGGGTGTGGCTTAGGTTTGTGGGTGTGGCTTGGGGTTTGTGGGTGGAGTTTGTGGGTTATGGGTGGAGTTTATGGTTCGTGGGTGTGGCTTGGGGTCTGTGGGTGTGGCTTGGGGTTTGTGGGAGGAGTTTGG
>NW_020914821.1:0-676 GCF_003984885.1 Neopelma chrysocephalum | reverse complement strand
GATTCAGCTGAAAAATACTCCAAACTATGAAGATTAGCCAAAAAAAACTCTCCCAGAAGTTCCCCCTCTCTGGTCTCTCCCCTCTGGGGTTCAGAGGGTCTCCACTCTCTGTGATGCTGGGGGTTTCACTTAGGGATGCTGGGAGTGCTGGGGGTCCCAAGGGTCCCTTCTCCTCTGACTCTTGCCTTCAGGGAGCCGCGTCCCCAGAAATTCCCCCTCTCCAGATTCTCCACTTTGTTGTCCTAGGGGATCCCAGGGGTCCCCACTGTCCAGGCTTCCCCTTCTCCGTGCCCCCTGTTTCAGGCTCCCGGGGCTCCTCCCTCTCCGTGCTCCCATCTCCAGGTTGCCGGGGGTCACCCAGCTCCGGCATCGCCCTGCTCCGCCCTCCACACTCGGCACCTCCCGGGCTCCACACCCACCCCCGGGACTCCCGGGGGGGCCCCAAAACCGTTGTGTCCCCCCCGCCGGCACCGGGCTGACAATGGAGCCGGCGGGGCCTGACCCAGCAACACCAACCCCCACCGCGGGGGGGGACCCGCATCCCCCCCACCACCACCGGGGCTCTGCCACCAACCCAGCCCGGTACCCCCAGAAAAAACCTCCCGCCCACCCCAAGAGCCCCAGGGGCGGAGCGGGAACAGGAACAGCAGGAGAACAACTGCCCCCCCACCCCATG
>NW_020914820.1:0-484 GCF_003984885.1 Neopelma chrysocephalum | reverse complement strand
CTAGAACCCCTCCCCTGGGGGCTGGGGGACCCCCTGAACCCACTGCTGGGCTTTAAGGGACTCCACAAAATCCCCTCAAAACCCCTGAAATCCACTTCTCGACCCATCGAAACCTCCTCAAGTTCCCCTCAAATCCCCTCAGAGACCTCATCCCTCCCCAGCACCCCCTAAACCCTCTCAGTGACCCACAAAACCCACCTGGGAACCCCCAAGCTTATTCAAGGCCCCCCCAATCTCCCTCACGGACCCTCAAAACCGCCTGGGACCCCTTAAGCCCCCTAGAGACCCCAAAACTGCCGAAAAGGTCCCCGCAAAGCCCCCCAGGACCCCCAAACCTCATCACAGACTCCCAAAGCCCACCTCGGACCCCCCAGATCTTCTCAGAAACCAAAACTCCACTCGGAGACTCCCAAACCCCTTCAGGGACCTTCAACCTTCCCCCTCGGTCCCTTCAGGGACCCCTCAAAACGTCCCCGGGAACCCC
>NW_020914819.1:0-415 GCF_003984885.1 Neopelma chrysocephalum | reverse complement strand
CCTTCCAGGCAAATTGGGGAGGCAGCAGGAGGAGCAGGGATCCACTGCAGCTTTAGAAATGCTGTCTCATTTTATCTCTTGCTCACTCAGGTATCCCAGAAGATGACAGCACATTGTCCAACTCCGGTCAGAGCCAGTGACCCGAGGACTCGCCTCAGTGACAGTGAGTAGAGGGATCTTTGGGGCTGGGGCCACGTGCCACACTACTCAGACATTGTGTCTGGTTTTCTTTCTCGTAGTTGTCTCCGAGTGATCTCACGACAGCAGGAACCTCTGAGCCAGCCCAGGTGCCCCTCCTTTGCATCAGAGATGGATTCACATCCCCGGCTCTGGGAAAGATAAGTGCAGGGCAAAGACCCAGAGAGGGGTTGGGAGTCGGTCCAAGCATGTGCATCGCCCAGAGGGATTTTTGAAA
>NW_020914818.1:0-675 GCF_003984885.1 Neopelma chrysocephalum | reverse complement strand
CGTGACACACACACGTGCACACACACACCCGAACAGGAGCTGCTCACACCTGCACATGCGTGTACACGCACGGGAGCCGCTCACTCGCCTGCACACACGTGTGCAAACACAGGCTCACACACACGTGCGTGCACACACACACTGACTCACACACGTGTGCAAACACAGGCTCACACACACGTGCACACGGGAAGGCACGAGGGTGCACACGTGCCCACAGGCACTGGCAGCGCACACACGTGTGCACCAGGGCTGCTCACACACACACGTGTGCAGACACGTGAACTGCTCATACACACACGTGAACCGCTCACACACACGTGAACTGTTCACACATACATTAACTGCTCCCACACACACATATGAACTGCTCACGCACACACACTAACACACGTGTGCCCCACAAACGCAGCCCCCCCCCCCCCCCCCCCCCCGCCCCCCCCCCCGTGGCCCCCCCCCCCCCCACACCTGCTCACGCGTGTTCCCGCCCCACGCGTGTTCCCGCCCGCTCTGCACACGCGTGTGCCCCGGGGGGCTCCGCGCAAGCCCCGCCCCCGCCCACCCCCCTGGATGGACGGACACAGGGACGGACACACGGACACACAGATGGACACACGGACACACAGACGGACACGTGGACTCGCGGGGAGACACACGGACACACGGAAGGACACA
>NW_020914817.1:0-347 GCF_003984885.1 Neopelma chrysocephalum | reverse complement strand
GAGCGCGCAGATCCACTGATTGACAGCCGCTTTAGTCCAGCCCATCGCGCCCTGCACCAATGAGCGAGCGTCTTCCGCTGAATGACGTCCGGCGGGGCCCAATGGGCGCACGGCGTGCGCGGGCGGGGCGGGGCGGCGGCCCAGGGAGCCTGCGGCATGTCGGTGGGGTGGGGGCCGAGCGAGGGGGGAGGCGGCGGCGGCGGCGGCCCCCGCCAGTCGCGGCCTCTGTCGCGACATCGGATCGCGATTGCAGCGCGATCCCAGCGCGATCGCAGCCCCCCTTCACGACCCCGCGGTGAGTCCCCGGGGGGAGGCAGGAGAAGGGGAGGAGTGGGAGGGGGAAAGGG
>NW_020914816.1:0-419 GCF_003984885.1 Neopelma chrysocephalum | reverse complement strand
CCCCCCGGAAGCGACCCACGGCGGCAGATCCGACGTCTGCCTTTCCGGGAGATGTGTCCCGGGAGGGCGCGGCCGCTCTTCTGCCTCTCCCGCGGCCATCGGGGACTGCAGGCAGGGGAAGAGACAGGCAAGTTTCTCGCCTCTGCGGAGAAACTTGCCCCTTGCGTGTCGCCGCCAGGAGAAGGCGCCGCGGGTCTTGCCAGGTGGGGGGTGGCCCGCGGCTGCAGTGCCGCTCCCGGCCGTGTCCGCCAGGCGGCGACTGCGAGGCCTCAGGGCCCGGCGCTCGGGGGCGGGCTCGGAAGCGGCGCCCGTGGCGAGCGAGGCGTTGGCCGGGCCGGCGCCTGAAGCCCTCGGGGCCGCCGTGCAGGGCAGTGGCGGCGACCGACCGGGGACGGGGGGGGTGGTGGTGGTGCGGGGGG
>NW_020914815.1:0-843 GCF_003984885.1 Neopelma chrysocephalum | reverse complement strand
CACCTACAGACAGAACACAAAAACTACATGACCAAACACCACCAATAGCACCACCTACCGACTACAAACTGCAATTACAACCAAAACCTACTAACACTACTGCCACCTACAGCACAATCAAGGAAACACACAGAAAAAAAAAAAAATTACTAAAAATTAAAAAAAAATACCACAAAAAACACCTAAACACACAACAAAGACCAATCACAACACAAACAAAAATTCCAAACACCCTAAATCACAAAACCCACACCCCAAAGCCTAACAAAACCATAACCACACCCATGCAAACCCTACTTCCCAATTACGAACACACACACACAATAATTACCAATCACAACAACACCACCAAACCAAAATTACAAATGACCACACCCACACACCACCACACTACAATAACCCTTACCATTAGGGTGTAAACTTACATGTTACAGTTACAGGTTAGGGTTACAGGTCAGGATCACAACACACACTTACGATTACAGTTACGATGACAGGTGAAGATCACAGCTAACAGTTAGGTTCACATGTTACGCTCACGGCTTAGCGTCACAAGTTAAGATCACGGGTTACGCTTAGGGTCACAGCTTAGGGTTAGAGTCACAGCTTACGATCACAGGTTACTGTCATGGCTTACAGTCACAGGTTACGCTTAGGGTCACGGATTAGGGTTACGGTGACAGGTTAGGGTGACAGCTTAGGGTAACGGCTTAGGGTGACAGGTTAGGGTTAGGGTGACAGGTTAGGGTTAGGGTGACGGGTTAGAGTGACGGGTTACAGTCAGTGTTAGGGCATAGGATTAGGGTTAGGGTTACGGTTAGGGTTAGGGTTAGGGTTAGGGTT
>NW_020914814.1:0-370 GCF_003984885.1 Neopelma chrysocephalum | reverse complement strand
GTATGCAATTTTAGCCCCCGGTCGGCCGGAGCACCGGCCCACGAACAACGGCCCTATTTGCCCAGAAGGAGGGGCCTGTCCCTCCGGCTCTCACCTGCCCATTGTGCGCCACGATCGGCTCTATGCGCGCAGCCGGGGCTCCCGGTCCTGGCGCCTTTGGTCTGGAAGGAATCCTCGACCGTATGCAATTTTAGCCCCCGGACGGCTGGCGCACCGACCAGCGAACGACGGCCCTTTGTGCCAAGAAGGAGGGGCCTGATCCTCCGGCTCTCGCCTGCTATTTGTGTGCCGCGATCGGCTCTACGTGCGCAGCCGGGGCTCCTGGTTCTGGCGCTTTCGGTCTGGAAGGAATCCTCGACCGTATGCAATT
>NW_020914813.1:0-879 GCF_003984885.1 Neopelma chrysocephalum | reverse complement strand
CAGTCATTTTCGAAGAGTAGTCTTCTCGCTTAGCAGGCCGGAAGGATGGACAAGGGGAGTTCTGTCCACAGAAAGCGCATCCCAGAGCTACATCCAGGTCCTTTGCCAGGGTTTAGTACCGTAAATGCAAAGTGACACCGAGACACTCTTTGTCCCACGTAACTTCAAGGTCACCCCAGGAGGCTGATGGCAACTGTACTTGCTCCAGGTCATCTCCCCACACCAACACCAGGGGTGTGCTCAAGACTTGTCCGTTCAATGCAAACAGAGACACCCTGTCTAGTCCTTCCGTGTCTCTCCAGGGAAGGCTAAAGAACCTCTGTGGGCTGGGTGAGAAGCCAGTGCTGGAAGTAGTGGTTCTATTGTGAGTGCCAAGCAAGAGTGGTTGGCAGGTCTGGGATGCATGCCCTGGGGAGTTGACCTGGGTTTTCCAGTGCACATGGCAATAGATCACACCGCTCCCTGGTGGTCCTTCATGTCCTCCTACGGAGGTGACAGCAACGGTGAAAGAGAATGATCTTTATGTCTGTGCTTCTGAGTGTCCCTCAACATGCTGCAGATGTGCTGGTTCCAGCACATCCAGTTCAGGTGTGACAGGCTGTTCCCTGGTCCTCTGAACAACAGGAGCAGGAGGAGGGACACGGCAGAGCTCACTTACGGAGACTGCATCTCCATGAAGTGCAAAGCAGGCGGATGATGTCTCTATCTTCTCCTGAGCCGTCGTCTCCTGGTTACTCTGACCCACTCCAGGCAGGCACCGCGATTCTCTGTTTCGTGAAGATCTTTCTCTTTTGATAGGAGGAGGGTTTTGGCCTTGCCTTGAGTGTGGAAAAGACACAGGTAAGGGTCCGCAAGACTTGGAGTGTCACTCGTCAAGGA
>NW_020914812.1:0-300 GCF_003984885.1 Neopelma chrysocephalum | reverse complement strand
GCGTCAGCTCAGCTACAAAAGCTCAGGAAAAGAACAGGAAAGGGGGGAAATCCATTTTTTACAACACTTGCCTTCTGAGTGTCCTCTCTGTGTGGTGAAGCCCTGCTTCCCGTGAAGTGACCAGGCTTGGCTGCTGATGGGAAGTAGAGAATAAATCTTTTTATTTTCCCCCTTACTTATGCATGCACAAACTTTGGCTTTTGCTTTAGTAAAGTGCCTGATCTCAAGGTAGAAGTCATTTTCCATCTTATTCTGTCTCTTCCAGTCTGGCTGGGAAGGGCAGCGATAGAGCGGTTCGGT
>NW_020914811.1:0-484 GCF_003984885.1 Neopelma chrysocephalum | reverse complement strand
AAAGTGCCGGGCCAGAAAGCTCTTGCTGCCCGTGGTGACCGCACCAATCAACTGCACCTCAGAGCCAGCCTGGGAGGAATCTTCATCCATATTCAATTTTGGGAGTCGGACTGGTGATTTCCCCTCCCGCCGGGTCACAGAGGAGCTTTTTGGGGGGGACGCAGACACATGTGGGGGTCCCTGGGGTCTTGTGGACAAAGCCCCCCAGAGGCAGGGCGGGCAGGACATGGGGGTCCCTGAGTAAAGAGGAGCAGGATAGGGGGGTCCCAGGGGGGCAGGGACACATCTCAGGGTCACTGTCTGGGGGGCCCGTGGCTGTGGAAGGGGGGACACGGTGGGGACCCCAACGTGGGGGGGGGGGGCAGAGGCCACCCCAAGATAGCGGGACAGGGGGACACGGAGGGGGGGGACACACAGACAGGACTCACCTGCCCTCAGCTGCCCCCGCTGTCAGGGCTGTCCCCCCGCTGTCCCCCCACCTCCA
>NW_020914810.1:0-535 GCF_003984885.1 Neopelma chrysocephalum | reverse complement strand
CGGAGGGCTCGGAGCTGCCGGAACTGGGCCAGGAGGGGCCCCCGGTGCCGCTCCCACTGCCCCGCCAGGCTCACGATGCGGCGGCTGCTCGACTCCACCACCAGCTGAGGGGGGCAGGGAACCCACAGTGAACCCCCAAACCCTCCAAATGAACCCCCAAAATGAACCCCTGGGGCTGCTCAACTCCACCACCAGCTGAGGAGGGCAGGGAACCCACAGTGAACACCCAGAACCCCAAAATGAACCCCCAAACTGACCCCCAAACTGACCCGGGGCTGCTCGACTCCACCACCAGCTGAGCAGGGCAGGGAACCCCCAATGAACACCCAGAACCCCAAATGAACCCCCAAACCCTCCAAATGAACCCCCAAACTGACCCCTCAGGGCTGAGGCACGGCAGGGACTCCCCCAAATGACCCCTCCCCCAAAACTGACCCCCCCAGACTGAGCCCCTCCCTCCACCTGCCCCCTCCCTGGGGCAGTTCTGGACCTCAAACTGCCCCCCTGAACCCCCAAACTGCCCCCCTGAGCCCCC
>NW_020914809.1:0-391 GCF_003984885.1 Neopelma chrysocephalum | reverse complement strand
CGTATGCAATATTAGCCCCCGACCAGCCTGCGCACCGGCACACGAACGAAGGCCCTTTTTGCTCAGAAGGAGGGGCCTGGCCCAACGGCTCCCTCCTGCCCTTTGTGCGCTGCACTCCGCTCTACGAGTGCAGCCGGGACTCCCGACTCCGGCGCATGCGGTCTTGAAAGAATCCTCGACCGTATCCGATTTTGGCCCTTGGCCGGCCCCGGACCGCCAGGCGCTGGCAGGCGAACGACGGCCCTTTTAGCCCAGAACGAGGGACCTGACCCTCCGGCTCCCTCCTGCCCCTTGTGCATCACGATCGGATCTACGCGCGCAGCCGGGGCTCCTGGTCCTGGCGCCTTCGGTCTGGAAGGAATCCTCGACCGTATGCAATTTTAGCCCCCGT
>NW_020914808.1:0-533 GCF_003984885.1 Neopelma chrysocephalum | reverse complement strand
TCCCTGTGATTAACCTCAGGGTGGGATTGTCCCCTTGGAAGAGCCCCAGGAGCAGAGTCCAGAGGGAAGAGGAACCCAGGGAAGGGCTGCCAGGGCTGGTGGAGGAGGAGCTGCGGCCGCTCCGGGGTGTCCCAGGGATTTGGGAAGAGCAGGAGCACGGGGCAGGGCCTCACCTCGTGGATGAATCCGTAATGCACCAGCTCCGTGGCCAAATCCTTGGAGTTGTCAGCTGGGGAGACAAGGAATGGGAGAGAACAGGGAATGCTGGAGCAGCTCCTGGAGCTCCTGGAAGAGCCCAGAGCACAAGGAATGGCTCATCCCGGGGGAACAGGGCATGGAGCTGGGAAGGGAAGGTTTGGGAAGGGAAAGGAAGGGAAGGGAAGGTTTGGGAAGGGAAGGTTTGGGAAGGGAAGGGAAGGCAAGGGAAGGGAAGGTTTGGGAAGGGAAGGTTTGGGAAGGGAAGGTTTGGGAAGGGAAGGGAAGGTTTGGGAAGGGAAGGTTTGGGAAGTGAAGGTTTGGGAAGGGAAGGGAAG
>NW_020914807.1:0-2838 GCF_003984885.1 Neopelma chrysocephalum | reverse complement strand
CGCCGGGGCCAGGAGCTCCGGCTGCATGCTTAGAGCCAAGCGAGGCGCACAAAGGGCAGTCTAAAGCCGGAGGGTCAGGCCCCTGATTCGATGAAAAACAGGCCGTCGTTTGCGGGCCGGTGCGACAGCCGTCCGGGGGCTACAATTTCATACAGTCAAGGATTCTTCCCAGAGTGGAGGCGCTTGGGCCGCAAGCCCCGTCTGCGCACGTAGAATCGAGCGAGGTGCACAAAGGGCAGGCGATAGGCGGAGAGTCAAGCCCCTGCTTGTAGGCAAAAAGGGCGGCCATTCGCGGGCCAGCGCACCGGCTGATCGGGGCTAAAATTGCATACGATCGAGGATTCCTCCCAGACCGGAGGCGCCAGGGCCGGGAGCCCTGTCTGCGCGCTTAGAGCCAAGCGAGGCGCACAAAGGGCAGGCGAGTGCCGGAGGGTCAGGCTCCTTCTTCTGCGCAAAAATGACCGTCATTTCCGGGCAGGCCGCTTTGGCAGCCCGCAGCTGGCCGAGGTCCAAAATCGGATACGGTCGAGGATTGCTCCCAGACAGGAGGCGCCCGGTCCGGGAGTCCTGTCTCCGCGCGTAGAGTCGAGCGAGGCGCACAAAGGGCACGCGATAGCCAGAGTGTCAGGCTCCTCCTTCTGGACTAAAAAGGCTGTCGTTTCCGTGCAGGCACCTTTTGCGTCCCGGGGCTGGTGGAGGTCGAAAATCGGATACGGTCGAGCATTCCTCCCAGACCGGAGGCTCCGGGGCCGGGAGCCCCGTCTGCGTGCGTAGAGCCAGGAAACGCGCACAAAAAGCAGGCGAGAGCCCGAGGGTCAGGTCCCTCCTTCTGGGCAAAAAGGGCCGTCGTTCGCGGGCAGGTACGCCAGTTGTCTGGGGGCTATAATTGCATACGGTCGAGGATTCCGTCCAGACAGGAGGCACCTGGGCCGGGATCCCCGGCTGCGCGCGTAGAGCCGAGCGAGGCACACAAAGGGCAGACGACAGCCGGAGGGTCAGGCCCCTCCTTCTTGGCAAAAAGGACCGTCGTTCGCGGGCCAGCGCGCCGGCCGGGGTCCAAAATTGGATACGGTTGAGCATTCCTCCCAGACCGGAGGCGCCAGGGCCAAGAGCCCCGTCTGCGCGCGTAAAGCCAAGCGAGGCGCACAAAGGGTAGGCGAGAGTAAAAGTGTCAGGTCCCTCCTTCTGGGCAAAAAGGGCTGTTGTTGGCGGGCAGGCGCCTTGGGCAGCCCAGGGCCGGCCAAGGTCCAAAATCGGATACGATCAAGGATTCCTCCCAGGTAGGAGGTGCCGGGGCCAGGAGCCCCTTCTGCACGTGTAGAGCCGAGCGAGGCGCACAAAGGGCAGGCGAGAGCCGGAGGGTCAGGCCCCTCCTTCTGGGTCAAAAGGGCCGTCGTTTGCGGCCAGGTGCCTTAGGTGGCCCAGGGCTGGCCGGGGCCCAAAATCGGATACGGTCCAGCATTCCTCCCAGGCAGGAGTCTAGGGTGGCGGGAGCCCCGGCTGCGCGCGTAGGTCCAAGCGAGGCGCTAAGGGCAGGCGAGAGCCGGAGAGTCAGGCCCCTCCTTCTGGGCAAAACGGGCCGTCGTTTGCGTGCAGGCGCCTTGGGCGGCCCGGGGCTGGTCGAGGTCCAAAATCAGATACGGTTGAGCATTCCTCCCAGACCGGAGGCGCCGGGGCAGGGAGACCCGTCTGCACGCATAGAGCCGAGCGAGGCGCACAAAGGGCAGGCGATAGGCGGAGAGTCAAGCCCCTGCTTCTAGGCAAAAAGGGCCGTCATTCGCGGGCTGGCGCACCGGCTGGTCGGGGGCTAAAATTGCATACGATCGAGGATTCCTTCCAGACCGGAGGCGCCGGGGCCAGGAGCTCCGGCTGCGCGCTTAGAGCCAAGCGAGGCGCACAAAGGGCAGTCTAAAACCGGAGGGTCAGGCCCCTGATTCGATGAAAAACGGGCCGTCGTTTGCGGGCCGGTGCGACAGCCGTCCGGGGGCTACAATTTCATGCAGTCAAAGATTCTTCCCAGAGTGGAGGTGCTTGGGCCGGAAGCCCCGTCTGCGCACGTAGAATCGAGCACAAAGGACAGGCGAGAGCAAACGACGGCCCGTTTTGCCCAGAAGGAGGGGCCTGACCCTCCGGCTCTCGCCTGCCCTTTGCGCGCCTCGCTTGGCTCTACTCGCGCAGCCGGGGCTCCCGCCACCCTAGACTCCTGCCTGGGAGGAATGCTGGACCGTATCCGATTTTGGGCCCTGGCCAGCCCTGGGCCACCTAAGGCACCTGGCCGCAAACGACGGCCCTTTTGACCCAGAAGGAGGGGCCTGACCCTCCGCCTCTCGCCTGCCCTTTGTGCGCCTCGCTCGGCTCTACGCGCGCAGAAGGGGCACCCGGCCCCGGCGCCTCCTACCTGGGAGGAATCCTTGATCGTATCTGATTTTGGACCTCGGCCGGCCCCGGGCCGCCCAAGGCGCCTGCCCGCCAACGACAGCCCTTTTTACCCAGAAGGAGGGAGCTGAAACTTTTACTCTCGCCTGCCCTTTGTGCGCCTCGCTCGGCTCTACGCGCGGAGACGGGACTCCTGGACCGGGCGCCTCCTGTCTGGGAGCAAACCTCGACCGTATCTGATTTTGGCCCTCAGCCGGACCCGGGACGCCAGGACGCCAGGACGCCTGCCCGCAAACGATGGCCCTTTTTGCCCAGCCCCCATTAGGGCTGTTGTATCCTGTTTTCAGCCCTGCCTCCCAACTGCCAGCCTAACTCCCAAAATTGCCTACGGACGAAGATTTCTCCCAGAACAAAGGTACCATTAAAGTAAGTTCTCGCTACTAATGGAGTCTCCAGGCAGAC
>NW_020914806.1:0-604 GCF_003984885.1 Neopelma chrysocephalum | reverse complement strand
GGACTGAAAGAGAGGACTGAGGGGTACACTTTGATCTGGTCAACATCAACTGCTTCGTCGATAAGTGCCAGGCTGCTGACAGGTTCTCTGTCAACCCCCGACATGGACCTTCATCCTCCTCCTCCTCAGCTTGGCTCCCTCGGGCGCCTCCCCCACCACGGCCTCTCGGTCCCCTCCTCCACGGCGGGGGCGGGGCTGGGGGAAGGGTAGGGCCCCTCCTCTCCTCTCGGGGAGCCCCCCCTCGGGTTCCCCTTTGCTCTCCAGGATGTTGCCCCCGAAAAGGGGCTCCAGCACCAGCTCCGCCCTGGGTGGGGCTAAGAACTCCTCAGATGACACCCCCGCCATCCCTGGGGGTGGAAAGGGGGGGTCAGGGGGGTCCCAAAACCCCCCAAATCTCGAACGGCACCCCTGCCATCCCTGGGAGGGTGAATGAGGAGGGCAGACAGGAACTGGGGGGTCAGGGGGGTCTCAAAACCCCTAAAATGAGACCCCCACCATCCCTGGGGGGAGAAAGGGAGGGGAAATGGGGGAGAAAGGGGGTCAGGGAGACCCTAAAACCCCCCAGTCTCCCCCAATCCCTCCCGGTTCCTCCCCAGTCTGATGT
>NW_020914805.1:0-428 GCF_003984885.1 Neopelma chrysocephalum | reverse complement strand
TATGACATCGATGAGCTTATGAGGTCAGTGCTTTTATGAGGCCTGCACCATTATGACATCGATGGGTTTATGAGGCCACTGCTTTTGTGAGGCCTGCACCATTATGACGTTGATGGACTTTATGATGACACTGCGTTTATGAGGCCTGCACCATTATGAAATGGATGAGCTTTATGATGTCAGTGCTTTTATGAGGCCTGCACCGTTATGACATCGATGGCCTTATGAGGTCAATGCTTTTATGAGGCCTGCAGCATTATGACGTATATGGGCTTATGAGGTCAGCGCTTTTATGAGGCCTGCACCATTATCACATCGATGGGCTTATGAGGTCAGTGCTTTTATGAGGCCTGCACCATTATGACATCTATGGGCTTATGAGGTCAGTGCTTTTATGAGGCCTGCACCATTATGACATCGATGGGCGA
>NW_020914803.1:0-352 GCF_003984885.1 Neopelma chrysocephalum | reverse complement strand
TGCTTATTCCCGCAGCTTTCCATTCTTCAGTGACTCCACAAATCCACATCTCTCTACCCGCACTCATGTCTTCAGCAAATACTAATGGACACTTCTACTACTGCACACCTTAAAATCCGCTTAAAATTCTTCTCCGTATGGTCCTGACTGCTTCTGTGCCCCTAGTACTGGGAAACAAGATCCAGTGTAAAAAGCAATTCGGACGGTTTTTCTTCATTATGTCCCTGCCAGTGGCGGCAGGCGGAGCCCAGGTGAAGCAGGACTCGCTGTTAGAGACGACGGGGGCAGTGAAATCACCCTCAAGTGCTCAAACGCTAACATAGGAATCGGTGATTTTATCCATTTCTACAGG
>NW_020914802.1:0-409 GCF_003984885.1 Neopelma chrysocephalum | reverse complement strand
GCTCCTATTGGAGGAGCTGCAAACCTGTGTTTATCAGGGAGAAAGGCCGTGGCAAAGCCGCGCCCCCAAGGCGGGGCTTGTGCAGGGAAAAGGGGTTTCTATTGGTCAGAGGAACTGTCACTCACAGCAGGGCGGAAAAGACTAACGCGGCCCCTGATTGGTGGAACCACCCGGTGAGGGGCGGGGCCACGTGGTGGCCGTCTCTCCCATTGGCTGGTTCATCGGGGGCGTGGCCAGCGCGATGCGGAGGGGGGGAGGAGGAGCGGGAATGGGACCCCCAAAATCCCGACAAAACCCCCCCAAATCCCTCCAGGAGCCCCCCAGAATCCTCCCAGGGCCCCCTAAAAGTCCCTCTGGGGGGGCCCCTCAACATCCAGGACCCCCCCAAAGTCCCTCCGGGATCCCCCAA
>NW_020914801.1:0-411 GCF_003984885.1 Neopelma chrysocephalum | reverse complement strand
TTGCTGCCCATGGAGTGCCCAGCCTGGCCTACCAACTGCACCACAAATCCAAAGCTTCCAGGCTTTCGTTCCTGGCGATAGGGGCTGTTGTTTCCTGTTTTCAGCCCTGACTCCCAACTGACAGCTCAACTCGCAAAACTGCATACGGATGAAGATTCCTTCCACAACAAAGGTGCCAGCACAGAAAGCTCTTGCTGCTGATGAAGTGCTTAGCCTGACCTACCAACTGCACCACAAAGCCAAAGCTTCCAGGCTTTCTTTCCTGCCGATAAGGGCTGTATTTTTCTGTCTTCAGCCCTGCCTCCCAAATGCCAGACCGACTCCCGAAATTGCATACGGATGAAGACTCCTACCACACCAAAGGTGCCAGCACAGAAAGCTCTTGGTACTAACGGAGTCTTCCGGCAGACA
>NW_020914800.1:0-437 GCF_003984885.1 Neopelma chrysocephalum | reverse complement strand
GATTCGATCTGGCAGTTGGGAGTCAGGGCTGAAACCAGGAAACAACAGCCCTTATCGGCAGGAAAGAAAGCCTGGAAGCTTTGACTTTGTGGTGCAGTTGCTTTGTCTGCTTGGAGACTCAACTAGAAGCAGCAAGAGCTTTCTGTGCTGGCACCTTGTTCTGGGAGGAGTCTTTGTTTGAATGCAATTTTGGGAGTCGGGCTGGCAGATGTGAGGCAGATCGGAAAAAAGCAAACAACAAACTTATCGCCAGGAAAGAAAGCCTGGAAGCTTTGGCTTTGTGGTGCAGTTGGTAGGCCAGGCTAAGCACTTCATCAGCAGCAAGAGCATTCTGTGCTGGCACCTCTGTTGTGGGAGGAATCTTTGTCTGTATGCAATTCTGGGAGTCGGTCTGGCATTTGGGAGGCACGTCGGAAGACAGGAAACAACAGCCCTTA
>NW_020914799.1:0-332 GCF_003984885.1 Neopelma chrysocephalum | reverse complement strand
GACTTGCAAAATTGCCTATGGACGAAGATTCCTCCCACACCAAAGGTGCAAGCACAGAAAGCTCTTGCTGCCATTACAGTCCCCAGGTTAAAAAACCAACTGCACCACAAAGCCAAAGCTTCCAGGCTTTCTTTCCTGGTGATAATGGCTGTTGTTTCCTGTTTTCAGCCCGGCCTCCAACTTCAAGGCCTACTCCCAAAATTGCATACATACAAAGATTCCTCCCACAACAGAAGTGCCACCAGAGAAAGCTCTTGCTGCTGATGGAGTGCCTAGGCTGGCCCACCAACTGCACCACAAAGCCAAAGCTTCCAGGCTTTCTTTCCTGTGGA
>NW_020914798.1:0-993 GCF_003984885.1 Neopelma chrysocephalum | reverse complement strand
GGGTCGGTCCCGCTCGGTGCCCCCGGATCGGTCCCGGGGCGGTCCCGGTGACCCCGGATCGGTCCCGCTCGGTGCCCGCGGTCGGTGCCGGTGCCCCGATGGCGGCGGGTGCGGGGCTGGTGGCTTTGGTGTCGCTGGTGGCGGCGGTGGCGGCGGGAGGGACCGAGACGGAGCGGAAGGTGAGCGGGGAACGGGGGGGAACGGGGGAGCACCGGGACCACCGGGGGAGGCTGGTAAAGGGGGCCCTTGGGGGGGGGCACTGGGGGGGCATCAGGTGTGGGATGGGATGGGATGGGATGGGATGGGATGGGATGGGATGGGATGGGATGGGAAGGGAAGGGTCCATGGGATGGGAAGGGGGCGTGGGATGGAAAAGGGATGGGAAGGGGAGCCGGGTTGGGAAGGGCTGCGGGATGGGAAGAAACAGGGAATTCCAGGCACTTCCAGAGGGGGACACAGGGAATTCTTAGTTCTTCCAGAGGGGGGAACAGGGAATTCCAGGCACTTCCAGAGGAGGACAGAGGGAATTCCTGGTTCTTCCAGAGGGGCAAACAGGGAATTCCTAGTTCTTCCAGAGGGGGACACAGGGAATTCCAGGCACTTCCAGAGGGGCAAACAGGGAATTCCAGGTACTTCCAGAGGGGGACACGGGGAATTCCAGGCACTTCCAGAGAGGGAAACAGGGAATTCCAGGCACTTCCAGAGAGGGACAGAGGGAATTCCTGGTTCTTCCAGAGGGGCAAACAGGGAATTCCTAGTTCTTCCAGAGGGGGACACAGGGAATTCCAGGCACTTCCAGAGCGGGACACAGGGAATTCCAGGCACTTCCAGAGGGGGACACAGGGAAGTCCAGGCACTTCCAGAGCGGGACACAGGGAAGTCCAGGCACTTCCAGAGAGGGACAGAGGGAATTCCTGGTTCTTCCAGAGGGGCAAACAGGGAATGCCAAGTACTTCCACGGGGGGTTGGAGGGAGAAAAAGGGAATTCCAGCC
>NW_020914797.1:0-726 GCF_003984885.1 Neopelma chrysocephalum | reverse complement strand
CAGGGGCAGGAAAGAAAGCCTGTAACCTTTCGCTTTCTGGTGCACTTCGTGGAAAAGCCTGGACACTCCATGGACAGCAAAAGCTGTCCTGGCACCTTTATTCTAAGGGAAAGCTTGCTCCGACTGTGAACTTGGGAGTAGGACTGGAAGCTGCAGCGTAGGCCTAAAAAAGCAAACAAAAGCTCTTATTCACAGGAAAGAAAACCTGGAAAATTTGGAGTCCTGCTGCACTTGGTGGATCATCCTTGGCACTCCATGGGAAGAAAGAATTTGCTGGTGTAGCACCTTTGCTCTGGGAGGAATCTTCATCTGTGTGCAATTTTAAGGAGTGGAACTCACAGTTTCATTGCAGGGCTCAAAAAAGCAAACAAAAGCTCTTATTCACAGGAAAGAAAGCCTGGAAAATTTGGATTCCCGCTGGACTTGGTGGATCATCCTTGGCACTCCAATGGCAGCAAGAGCTCTCTGTCCTGTCACCTTTGCTCTGAGAGCAATCTTCATCTGTGTGCAATTTTAGGGAGTGGGACTCACAGTTTCATTGCAGGGCTCAAAAAAGCAAACAAAAGCTCTTCTTCACAGCAAAGAAAGCCTGGAAGCTTTGGCTTTGTGGTGCACTTGGTGGGTCAGCCTGGACACTTCATGGGAAGCAAGACCTTTTTTTAGTGGCACCGTTGCTCTGAGAGGAATCTTCATCTGTGTGCAATTTTAGGGAGTAGGTCTCACAGT
>NW_020914796.1:0-924 GCF_003984885.1 Neopelma chrysocephalum | reverse complement strand
CCCGCTCACCCGACAGCTCCTCGCCCGCAGCCGGGGGGGCTCCCAGCACCACCAGCACCGCCAGCACGGCCCCAGCTCCCCGCACACGCTCCATGCCCAGCGCCGGACAGCTGCTGACACCCCAAAACCAGCCGGGCGGGGACGTTTTGGGGGATTTTTGGGAGCGCTCGGATTGGCTGAGAGCGCAAAGTGCGGCGACGCTTTCGGGCAGTGTTCGAGAGTTGTCTTCCCGGCGACTGATGAGTCATCAGCGCGGCGCGCTGGGATTGGGCGCGGGCGGCGTGGGCGCTTTGGGATTGGCTGAGGGCCGTTGGGGGCCCCCGCGGCAGCCCCGGGGCCTTTGGGGGGTTCCCCCTGTTCTCACTATTTTGGGGACTGGGAGTACCTAAAGCCCATTATTCAAGGATGTTCGGGGTCTGAGAGAACCCAAACCCCCCTGTTCATGGGATTATGTGGAGGCTGACATTGCCCAAACCCCCCCTGTTCCCAGGATTTTTGGGGTTTGAATGTTTCCAATGCCCCTTTCCCCGGGTTTTTGGGTCGCTCAAGTGTCCCAAACCCCCTGTTCCCAGGATTTTGATGGAATCTAGGTGTGTCTAAGTCCATCTTTACCTAGATTTTTGGGTCGGGAAGTGCCCCAACCCCCCTGTCCCTGGGATTTTTAGGGTCTAGGAGAGCTCATACCCCAGTGTTCCCAAGATTTTTAAGGTCTGAATGTTCCCAAACCCCCTATTCCCAGGATTTTCAGAGCCCCCCCAATTCTTCCCAATAACCAGGACTGCAGAGCACTAAGAAGCTTTACTGGGAACACTGGGAACAGCTGGTTGGGGTGCAAACAAAAGCAGGGAAGGGGGGCACAGGCGACCCACCCAAATCAGCGCAGGGTTTGGGGGGTCCCGGCTGGGCCCGAGGCCACGGGGAGGG
>NW_020914795.1:0-1129 GCF_003984885.1 Neopelma chrysocephalum | reverse complement strand
AAAGTTTCCAGGCTTTCTTTCCTGGCGATATGGGCTGTTGTTTCCTGCTTTCAGTCCTGCCTGCCAACTGCCAGCTCAGCTCGCAAAAGTGCATACAGATGAAGATTCCTTCCACAACAAAGGTGCCAACACAGAAAGCTCTTGCTGCCCGTGCAGTGGCCAAGCCTGGCCTACCAACTACACCCCAAAGCCAAAGCTTCCAGGCTTTCTTTCCTGGCGATATGAGCTGTTGTTTCCTGTTTTCAGCCCTGCCTCCCAACTGCCAGCTGAACTCACAAAATTGCTTACGGATGAAGATTCCTCCCGCACCAAATGTGCAAGCACAGAAAGCTCTTGCTGCTGATGAAGTGCTTAGCCTGGCCTACCAACTGCACCACAAAGCCAAAGCTTCCAGGCTTTCTTTCCTGGGGTTAAGTTTGTTGTTTGCTTTTTTCGCACCTGCCTCACATCTGCCAGACCGACTCCCAAAATTTCCTAGGGACGAAGATTCCTCCCACAACAGAGGTGCCAACACAGAAAGCTCTTGCTACTAATGGAGTCTTCCGGCTGACAAAACAACTACAACACATACAAAAGTTTCCAGGCTTTCTGTCCTGGCGATATGGGCTGTTGTTTCCTGTTTTTAGTCCTGCCTGCCAACTGCCAGCTCAACTCGCAAAATTGCATACGGATGAAGATTCCTTCCACAACAAAGGTGCCAACACAGAAAGCTCTTGCTGCCTGTGCAGTGCCCAAGCCTGGCCTACCAACTGCACCACAAAGCCAAAGCTTCCAGTCTTTCTTTCCTGGCGATATGAGCTGTTGTTTCCTGTTTTCAGCCCTGACTCCCAACTGCTCGCCCGACTCCCAAAATTGCCTACGGACGAAGACTGCTCCCACACCAAAGGTGCCAGCACAGAAAGCTCTTGCTGCCCATGGGATCCCAAGGCTGGCCTACCAACTGCACCACAAAGCAAAAGCTTCCAGGCTTTCTTTCCTGGGGTTAAGTTTGTTGTTTGCTTTTTTCACACCTGCCTCACATCTGCCAGCCCGACTCCCAAAATTGCCTAGGGACGAAGATTCCTCCCAGAGCAAAGGTGCCAGGAGAGCAAGCTCTTGCTACTAATGGTGTCTGCTGGCAGACAAAGCT
>NW_020914794.1:0-713 GCF_003984885.1 Neopelma chrysocephalum | reverse complement strand
GGGGGGGAATGGGGGGCACTGGGGGGGAATGGGAAGGACAGGTAACATCAGACTGGGGAGGAACTGGGAGGGATTGAGGCTTTCTACCCTGGCGATAAGGGCTGTTGTTTCCTGTTTTCAGCCCTGACTCCCAAATACCAGCCCGACTCCCAATATTGCATATAAACAAAGATTTCTCCCACACCAAAGGTGCCAGCACAGAAAGCTTTTGCTGCTCATGGAGTGCCCGGGCTGATCCACCAACTGCACCACAAAGTTAAAGCTTCCAGGCTTTCTTTCCTGGCCATAAGGGCTATTGTTTCCTGTTTTCAGCCCTGCCTCCCAAAAGACAGACCGACTCCCAAAATTGCATAGAAACAAAGATTCCTCCCACATGAATGGTGCCAGCACAGAAAGCTCTTGCTGCTTCTAGTAGAGTCTCCAGGCTGAGAAAGCAACTGCACCACAAAACAAAGACTTCCAGCCTTTCTTTCCTGGCGATAATGGCTGTTGTTTCCTGTTTTCAGCCCTGCCTTCCAAATACCAGCCCGACTCCCAATATTGCATATGGACGAAGATTCCTCCCACACGAAAGGTGCAAGCACAGAAAAGTCTTGCTACTTCTAGTAGAGTCTCCCAGCTGACAAAGCAACTGCACCCCAATGCAAAGACTTCCAGGGTTCCTTTCTTGCCAGAATGGGCTGTTGTTTCCTGTTTTCAGCCCTGACTCCCAA
>NW_020914793.1:0-343 GCF_003984885.1 Neopelma chrysocephalum | reverse complement strand
CGTTTGCAGGCCGGCGCACCGGCTGACCGGGGGCTAAATTGCATACGGTCGAGGATTCCTTCCAGACTTAAGGCACTGGGACCGGGAACCCCGGCTGCGCGCGTAGAGCCGATCGCGGCGCACAAGGGGCAGGCGGGAGCTGGAGGGTCAGGCCCCTCCCTCTGGGCAAATAGTGTCGCCGTTCGCTGACTGCCGCACCTGGCGGTCCGGGGCGGAACGAGGGCCAAAATCGGATACGGTCGAGGATTCTTTCAAGACCGGATGCGCCGGAGTCCGGAACCCCGGCTACGTTCGTATAGCGGAGCGCGGTGCACAAAGGGCAGGAGGGAGCCTGAGGGTGAAG
>NW_020914792.1:0-427 GCF_003984885.1 Neopelma chrysocephalum | reverse complement strand
GTGTGCCGGTGCGCCGGCCGTCCGGGGGCTAAAATTGCATACGGTCCAGGATTCCTTCCAGACCGAATGCGCCAGGACCAGGAGACCCGGCTCCGCGCATAGAGCCGATCGCGGCGCACAAATAGCAGGTGAGAATCGAAAGGGTTAGGCCCATCCTTCTGGGAAAAAAGGGCCGTGGTTCGTGGGCCGGTGCGCCGGCCAGTTGGAGGCTAAAATTGCAAACGGTCGAGGATTCCTTCCCGACCGAAGGCGCCAGGACCGGGAGCCCCGGCTGCGCGCGTAGAGCCGATCGAAATGCACAAAAGTGAGGCGAGAGCCGGAGGGTCAGGCCCCTCCATCTGGGCAGAAAGGGCTGTCGTTTGCGGGCCTACGCGCCTGCCGGCCGGGGGCTAAAATTGCATACGGTCGAGGATTCCTTCCAGATCGA
>NW_020914791.1:0-536 GCF_003984885.1 Neopelma chrysocephalum | reverse complement strand
CTGGCATTTGGGAGTCAGGGCTGAAAATACGAAACAACAGCCCTAATCGCCAGGAAAGCAAGCCTGGAATCTTTGGCTTCATGGTGCAGTTGCTTTGTCTGCCTGGAGACTTCATGAGCAGCAAGAGCTTTCTGTGCTGGCACCTTTGGTGTGGGAGGAATCTTCGTCCGTATGCAATTTTGGAGTCGGGCTGGCAGTTGGGAGGCAGGGCTGAAAACAGGAAACAGAAGCCCTTTTCCCCAGGAAAGAAAGCCAGGAAAGTTTTTGCTTTGTGGTTCAATTGGTGTGCAGTCTGGTCACTCCATGGGCAGCCAGAGCTTTCTTTACTGGCTCCTTTGGTGTGGCAGGAGTCTTCATCCGTATGCAATTTTGGGAGTCGGGCTGGCAAATGGGAGTCAGGGCTGAAAACAGGAAACAGAAGCCCTTATCGCCAGGAAAGAAAGCCTGGAATCTTTGGCTTTGTGGTGCAGTTGCTTTGTCTGCCGGAAGACTCCATTAGTAGCAAGAGCTTACTCTAATGGCACCTTTGTTCTGGG
>NW_020914790.1:0-603 GCF_003984885.1 Neopelma chrysocephalum | reverse complement strand
CTTCGTAGACAAAAACGGTCAGGACAGAAAGCTCTTGCAGCCCAGGGAGTACCCAGGGTGGCCGAGCAAATCAACTCGAGAGCCAAGGTTGTAGGTTTTCTTTGTTAGGGAGAAGGGCTCTTTTTTGCTTTATCCACTCCTGGGCTCCCACCACCAAAATTAGTTACGGACGCAGATTCCTCTCAGAACAAAGGGACCAGGACAGAATGCTGTTGCTACCCAGGGAGTACCTAGGCTGGCCCACAAATTCAACCCGAGAGCTAACGGTTGCAGGCTTTCTTGGTTAGGGAGAAGGGCTCTTGTTTGCTTTTTCCAGCCCTGCGCTCCCAACGGCCAGAATTGGATACGGAAGAAGATTCCTCCCAGAACAAAGGGGCCAGGATAGAAAGCTCTTGTAGCCCAGGGAGTACCCAGGTTGGCTCACCAATTCAACCCAAGAGCTAAAGGTTGCAGGCTTTCTTGGTTAGGGAGAAGGGCTCTTGGTTGCTATTTCTAGCCCTGGGCTCCCACGGCCAGAATTAGTTTCGGACGAAGATTCCTCCCTGACCAAAGGGGTCAGGACATAAAGCTCTTGCTGTCCAGGGAGTGCTCAGGTTGGCCCAA
>NW_020914789.1:0-374 GCF_003984885.1 Neopelma chrysocephalum | reverse complement strand
CCTGGACTATCTGCGAGTCCTCCCCTGGAGCCTCCGGTGTGTGGTGGCTGCCCGGGCTTGCCGGGAGTCCACCCTTGGACCCCTGTGTCTGTGGTGGCTGCCCAGGCTTGCCCGGAAATTCCCCCTTGGAGCCCCGGGTGCGTGGTGGCTGCCTGGGCTTCCCGGGAGTCCCCCCAGGGAGCCTCAGGTGTGTGATGGCTGCCCGGGCTTGCCGGGAGACCCCCCCGGAGCCCCGGGTGTTTGGTGGCTGCCTGGGCTTGCCGGGACTCCCCCCCTGGACCCCCGGTATTGTGGTGGCTGCCTGGGCTATCTGGGAGTCCCCCCCGGAGCCCCGGTTGTGTGGTGGCTTCCTGGACTATCTGTGAGTCCCCCCC
>NW_020914788.1:0-993 GCF_003984885.1 Neopelma chrysocephalum | reverse complement strand
AGGCCCCTCCTTCTGGGCAAAAAGGGCCGTCGTTCGCTGGCCGGCGCGCCTGCCAGTCGGGGGCTAAAATTGCATACGGTCGAGGATTCCTTCCAGACCGAAGGCGCCAGGACTGGGAGTCCCGGCTGCGCGCGTAGAGCCGATCGCGGCGCACAAGGGGCAGGCGAGAGCCGGATGGTCAGGCCCCTCATTCTGAGAAAAAAGGGCCTTGTTCGTGGGCCCGTGCGCCGGCCGGCCAGGAGCTAAAATTGCATACGGTGGAGGATTCCTTCCAGACCGAAGGCGCCAGGAGTGGGAGCCCTGGCTAAGCGCGTAGAGCCAATCGCGGGGCACAAATAGCAGGCGAGAGCCAGAGGGTCCGGCCCCTCCTTCTGGGCAAAAAGGGCTGTCGGTCGTGGGCCCGCGCGCCGGCCGACCGGAGGCTAAAATTGCATACGGTCGAGGATTCCTTCCACTCCGAAGGCGCCAGGACCGGGAGCCTCGGCTGCGCGCGCAAAACCGATCGCGGCGGACAAACGGCAGGCGAGAGCCGGAGGGTCAGGCCCCTCCTTCTGGGCAAAAAGGGCCGTCGTTCGTGGGCCCGTGCGCCAGGCGACCGGCGGTTAAAATTGCATACGGTCGAGGATTCCTTCCAGACCGAATGTGCCAGGAATGGGAGCCCCGGCTGCGCACGTAGAGCCGATCGCGGCGCACAAATAGAGGCGAGCTGGAGGTTCAGGTCCCTCCTTCTGGGCAAAAAGGGCCGTCGTTCGCTGGCCGGCGTACCTGCCTGTGGGGGGCTAAAATTACATACGGTCGAGGATTCCTTCCAGACCGAAGGCGCCAGGTCCGGGAGCCCCGGCTGCGCGCGTAGAGACGATCGCGGCGCACAAATAGCAGGCGAGAGCCGGAGGGTCAGGACCCTCCTTCGGGGTAAAAAGGGCCGTTGTTCGTGGGCCGGTGCGCTGGCCGACCGCAGGCTAAAATTGCATACGGTCGAGGATTCCTTCCAGA
>NW_020914787.1:0-835 GCF_003984885.1 Neopelma chrysocephalum | reverse complement strand
ATCCCCTCGGGGGCTGCGGGGAGCGTGGCTGTGGGTTGGAGGGCTTAGAAGTGTTTAGCGGAGGAGTTCGGGGGTTCCCGGGGACGTTTTGAGGGTTCCCTGCGGGGGTTCGGTGTCCTGAGGAGACTCAGAGGGAGGTTGAAGGTCCCTGAAGGAGTTTGGGGGTTACCGAGGGAGTTTTAGTTTCTGAGAAGATTTGGGGTGTCCCAGGTGGGCTTTGGGGGTCTGTGATGAGGTCTGGGGCTCCTGGGGGGCTTTGCGGGGACCTTTTCGGCAGTTTTAGGGTCTGTAGGGGGTATAAGGCATCCCAGACGGTTTTGAGGGTCCCTGAGCGAGGTTGAGGGGGACTTGAATGGGCTTAGGGGTTCCCCGGTGGGTTTTGCGGGTCACTGAGAGGGTTTAGGGGGTGCTGGGGAGGGATGAGGTCTCTCAGGGGATTTAAGGAGACCTTGAGGAGGTTTCGATGGGTCGAGGGGGGGATTTCAGGAGTTTTGAGGGGATTTTGGGAAGTCCCCTAAAGCCCCGCAGTGGGGTTCACGGGGTCTCCCAGCCCCAAGTGGTCCTAGTGATGCCCTCCAAAATCGAGGGTGGGGGGGAGCTGTACCACATCTGGGTAAGGGGATCCCAGTGCCCCCAGTATATCCCAATGACTTTCTAGTGATTCTCAGTACGGCCCAGTAACCCCCTCAGTGACCACCCAGTGTGTCCCAGTGACCTCCCACTGCCCCCCAGTATGGCCCAGTGATCCTCCAGTGAGCACCCAGTAACCCCCAGTAACTTCTGAGTGTCCCCCTGTTTGTCCTGGTAATCCCCCAGTAACTCCCCAGTTCTCTGC
>NW_020914786.1:0-530 GCF_003984885.1 Neopelma chrysocephalum | reverse complement strand
ACCGTATGCAATTTTGGCCACCGCCCAGCCGGCGCACGGGCCCACGAACGACGGCCATTTTTGCCCAGCAGAGGGGGCATGACCCGCCGGCTCTCGCCTGCCCTTTGTGCGCTGCGATCGGTTCTACGCGCGCAGCCGGGGCTCCCGGTCCTGGCGCCTTCGGTCTGGAAGGAATCCTTGACCGTATGCAATTTTAGACCCCGGCCGGGCGACGCACCTGCACACGAACGACCGCCCTTTTTGCCCAGCAGGAGGGGCCTGACCCTCCTGCTCTCGCCTGCTATTGGTGCGCCGCGATCGGCTCTACACGCGCAGCCGGGGCTCCCGGTCCTTGCACCTTCGGTGTGGAAGGAATCCTCGGCCGTATGCAATTTTAGCCCCCGCCTGGCCGGCGCACCTGCACACGAACGACAGCCCTTTTTGCCAAGAAGGAAGGGCCTGACCCCCAGGCTCTCGCCTGCTATTTGTGCGCCGCGATCGGCTCTACGCGCGCAGCCGGGGCTCCCGGTCCTGGCGCCTTCGGTCTGGGG
>NW_020914785.1:0-1055 GCF_003984885.1 Neopelma chrysocephalum | reverse complement strand
GGAGATTCTGCTCTCAACCTGCAGCAGTGACCTTGGGGGGTCCCCAGCCAAGGCAGGAATCTCCACACACACCCTGCCAGGAAGGGTTCTGTTGGAAGAAGCTGCCCCTGGGAAAGGGGACTGGCCCTTTGTGGTCGAAAGGGATGGACTGACAGTCACTGGACTCCAGGGGTTGCCTCAGCATCAGGGGCTTCATTCAGGGTGGAAGCAGCGGCCGAAGCTCTTCCCGCAGTCGGGGCACTCACAGGGCTTCCCTTACTGGTGGGTCCGTTGGTGTCTGGTCAAGGTAGAGCTGTCGGTGAAGCTCTTCCCACACTCCCCACACTTGTAGGGCCTCTCCCCTGTGTGGATGCGCCGGTGGGTGACCAGGTGGGAGTTCCGGTAGAAGCCCTTCCCGCAGTCGGTGCAGCGGAAGGGCCTCTCATCCGTGTGAATCCGCTCATGCAGGAGGAGATTGGAGCTGGTCTGAAACCTCTTCCCACATTCCAAGCACTTGTAGGGCCGTTCCCCAGTGTGGATGCGCTGGTGACTGAGGAGGTTGGAGCTGTCCCTGAAGCTCTTCCTACATTCTCCACACTTGTAGGGCCTCTCCCTGCTGTGGATGCGCTGGTGGGTGTGGAATCTGAAGCTCCGGCTGAAGCTCTTCCCACATTCCCCACACGTGTAGGGACGTTCCCCAGTGTGGATGCGCTGGTGGGTGTGGAGGTTGGAGCTGTTCCGGAAGCTCTTCCCACATTCCCCACATGGGTAGGGACGTTCCCCAGTGTGGATGTGCTGGTGCTTGAGGAGGTCAGTGCTCTTCCTGAAGCTCTTCCCACATTCCAAGCACCTGAAGGGCTTCTCCCTGCTGGGAGGCTGCTCAGGCTCCACCAGCTCAGAGCTCTGCCTCAAGCTCCGGCCGCCTTCCCGGCCCAGGCTGGGTCTTTCCTCCTCAGAGCACCCTGGGCTGGCTTTGGAGCCCCTCCTGCGGGGGGATCTCCGGCCCTTTTCCTCCCCGCTGCCTTCCTGCGCCGTGGAGCCCTTCAAAACGGCCTCTCCCACCAGGGTCTCACGGG
>NW_020914784.1:0-639 GCF_003984885.1 Neopelma chrysocephalum | reverse complement strand
CCCCTAGTAACCCTCCAATTAATCACTTAATAGATCCCCAATTACCCCCTAATTAACCCCTAATTAACCCCCAGGTACCAGAAGATGAAGGAGCGTTTGGGGCTGACAGAGATCCGGAAACAGGCCAACAGGATGAGCTCTGAGGAGGTAGCTAATTAACACTAATTAGCGCTAATTAATCAGGAGGAGGTGGGTAATTAACCCCAATTAAACAGGAGGACCTTTGGGGAGGGGGCTGATTAACCCCAATTACCACCCCAGTTAATTAACACCAACATCCCTCAATGGGGGATCCCCCCAATTAACCCTCATGGTTAATTAATCTCCCCTTCCTAATTAAGGGACCCCCCTTTTTCCCACCTGGGGAACCCCCAAACCTCCTTTTACCCCCCCAGACCCCCTCCTCTCTGCCTTTGACCCCCCCCGGGACCCCCAAACCTCCTTTTACCCCCCCAGATCCCCTTTGAGCCCCCTTTTAGCCCCCCTTTTTCCCCCCCAAACCCCCTTTTATCCCCCCAAACCCCCTTTTTTGCCCCGCAAACCCCTTTTTATCCCCCTCAAACCCCCCGCGACCACCCAAATCCCCTTTTCTCCCCCTTTAACCCCCCTTTAGCCCCCCAAACCCTCTTTTCTCCCCCT
>NW_020914783.1:0-704 GCF_003984885.1 Neopelma chrysocephalum | reverse complement strand
TTTAGCCCCAGGCCAGGCGACGCACCTGCACACGAACGACGGCCCTTCTTGCCCAGAAGGAGGGGCCTGACCCTCCGACTCTCGCCTGCTATTTGTGCGCCGCTATTGGCTCTACGCGCGCAGTTTGGGCTCCCGGTCCTGGCGCCTTCGGTCTGGAAGGAATCCTCGACTGTATGCAATTTTAGCCCCCGCCCGGCCGGCGCACCGGCACACGAACGACGGCCCTTTCTGCCCAGACTGAGGGACCAGACCCTCCGGCTCTCGCCTGCTCTTTGTGCGCCGCGATCGGCTCTACGCGCGCAGCCTCCCTCCCGGGCCTGGCGCCTTCGGTCTGGAAGGAAACCTCGACCGTATGCAATTTTAACCCCCGGATGGCCTGCGCACCAGCCTACGAACGGCGGCCCTTTTTGCCCAGAAGGAGGGGCATGACCCTCCGGCTCTCGCCTGCTACTTGTGCGCCGCTATCGGCTCTACGCATGCAGCCGGGGCTCCCGGTCCTGGCGCCTTCGGTGCGGAAGGAATCCTCGACCGTATGCAATTTTAGCTCCCGGTCGGCCGGCTGACCGGCCCACGAACGACGGCCCCTTTTGCCCAGAAGGAGGGGCCTGACCCTCCTGCTCTTGCCTGCTCTTTTTGCGCCGTGATCGGCTCTATTCGCGCAGCCGGGGCTCCCGGTCCTGGCGCCTTCCAGACCGAAGGCGCCA
>NW_020914782.1:0-363 GCF_003984885.1 Neopelma chrysocephalum | reverse complement strand
GGGGGCTCAGCACCCACTGCGGGGGGGGCAGAACCCACCCGGGGGGGGCTTTGGGGCACCCACTGCGCTCGAGGAGCAGCCCCTGGGGGGCGGGGGACACTGCAGAGCCCACCCCCACCCTCCGCCCACCTGTGCCCCCCCTAAACTCACTTGTGCCCCCCTGCATCCTCCTGTGCCCCTTGCATTCACCTGTGCCCCCCTGAACCCACCTGTGCCCCCCTGCACTCACCTGTGCCCCCATGCACTCACCTGTGCCCTCCTGCATCCCCCTGTGCCCCCTGCACTCACCTGTGCCCCCTGCACTCACCTGTGCCCTCCTGCATCCCCCTGTGCCCCCTGCACTCACCTGTGCCCCCTGCACTC
>NW_020914781.1:0-304 GCF_003984885.1 Neopelma chrysocephalum | reverse complement strand
AAGGATTTGCCTGACCCTTCGGCTGTGGCCTGCTATTTGTGCGCCGCGATCGGCTCTACGTGCGCAGCCGAGGTTCCCGGTCCTGGCGCCTTCGGTCCGGAAGGAATCCTCGACTGTATGCAATTTTAGCCCCCGTCCAACCAGCACACTGGCCCCTGAACGATGGCCCTTTTTACCCTAAAGGAGGGGCCTGACCCTCCGGCTCTCGCCTGCCTTTTGTGTGTTGCGATCGGCTCTGAGCGCGCAGCCGGGGCTCCCGGTCCTGGCGCCTTCGGTCTGGAAGGAATCCTCGACCGTATGCAGT
>NW_020914780.1:0-349 GCF_003984885.1 Neopelma chrysocephalum | reverse complement strand
GTCCTGGCGCCTTCGGTCTGGAAGGAATCCTCGACCGTATGCAATTTATCCACCGTCCGGGCGACGCACCTGCACACGAACGACGGCCCTTATTGCCCAGAAGGAGGGGGCTGACCCTTCGGCTCTCGCCTGCTCCTTGTGCAGCGCGATCGGCTCTACGCGCGCAGTTGGGGCTCCCGGTCCTGGCGCCTTCGGTCTGGAAGGAATCCTCGACCGTATGCAATTTTAGCCCCCAATCGGCCGGCGCACCGGCCTACGAACAACGGCCCTTTTTGACCAGAAGGAGGGCCCTGACCCCCAGCCTGTCGCCTGCTATTTGTGCGCCACGATCGGCTCTACGCGCGCAGCC
>NW_020914779.1:0-750 GCF_003984885.1 Neopelma chrysocephalum | reverse complement strand
GGCGAGAGCCGGAGGGTCAGGCCCCTCCTTCTGGGCAGAAACGGCTGTCGTTTGAGGGCGTACGCGCCTGCCGGCAGGCCGGGGGCTAAATTGTATACGGTCGAGGATTCCTTCCAGACCGAAGGTGCCAGGACCGCGAGGCCCGGCTGAGCACGTAGAGCCGATCGCAACGCACAAAAGGCAGGCAGGAGCCGGAGGGTCAGGCCTATCCTTCTGGTAAAAAAGGGCCGTCGTTCGTGGGCCGGTGCGCCGGCCTGTTGGGGGCTAAAATTGCATACGGTCGAGGTTTCCTTCCAGTCCGAAGGCGCCAGGACCGGGAGCCCCGGCTGCGCGCTGAGAGCCGATCGCGGCGCACAAGGGGCAGGCAAGACCTGGAGGGTCAGGCCCCTCCTTCTGGGCAAGTAGGGCCGCCGTTCGCTGGCCGCCGACATGGAAGTCCGGGGCTGGCCGAGGGCCAAAATCGGATACGGTCGAGGATTCTTTGAAGACCGGATGCGCCGGAGTCGCGAGCCTTGGCTGCGCACGTAGAGGTGATCAAGGCGCACAAGGGGCAGGAGGGAGCCGGAGGGTCAGGCCTCTTCTTCTGGGCACAATGGGCCGTCGTTTGCGGTCCTACGCGTTGGCGGGCAGGGGGTTAAAATTGCAAACAGTCGAGGATTCCTTCCAGACGGAAGGCACCAAGACCGGGAGCCCCGGCTGCACGCGTAGAGTTGATCGCGGCGCACAAGGGGCAGGCAAGAATCGGAGGGT
>NW_020914778.1:0-396 GCF_003984885.1 Neopelma chrysocephalum | reverse complement strand
GAAGGCGACAGGACCGGGAGCCCCGGCTGCACGCGTAAAGACGATTGCGGCGCACAAATAGGAGGCGAGAGCCGGAGGGTCAGGCCCCTCCTTCTGGGCAAAAAGGGCCGTCGTTCGTGTGCAGGTGCGTCGCCCGGACGGGGGCTAAAATTGCATACGGTCGAGGATTCCTTTCAGACCGAAGGCGCCAGGACCGGGAGCCCCGGCTGCGCGCGTAGAGCCGATTGCGGCGCACAAATAGCAGGCGAGAGCTGTAGGGTCAGGCCCCTCCTTCTGGGCAAAAAGGGCCGTCTTTCGCTGCCCGGCGCGCGTGCAACTCGGGTGCTAAAATTGCATATTGTGGAGGATTCCTTCCACACCGAAGGCGCCAGGACCGGGAGCCCCGGCTGTGCGCGT
>NW_020914777.1:0-441 GCF_003984885.1 Neopelma chrysocephalum | reverse complement strand
CAGAAATGGAAGGAAGGAAATGGTAAAGGTACAATTCGTGGAGTGTTAGAAGCCTGTTTGTCTTGTGCACAATAAGAAGCTAAAAATTCACCTGCTTCTGAATGGATTTCTGATGCTGAGTCTACTGTTTTGAAATCAGAAACTGTGGTGTTGAAGTCATCGTTAGCCTTTGAGAGGGAAACGGGAGAAAAATCGGATAGACTTGTTGCTAAAAATGAGCTGCTTCAAACTGAGGTTAACCACCTTCAAAGTCTTGTTGCACCAGCGCGCAGAGAGAAACTGTTGCTAAAAACAGGCTCCTGGTTTGGTCAGGCAACTTCATAAACCTTAAGGTTGTCCAACATCCGGAGCAGCGTCTCCAACATGCGGACATGGAACCGTTGCCGCTCCACGGCCTCGATCCAGTCCTGCTTCTGGGGGGAAAAACAGGGAAAAATGGGA
>NW_020914776.1:0-647 GCF_003984885.1 Neopelma chrysocephalum | reverse complement strand
CGCGCCTGCCAGTCGGGGGCTAAAATTGCATACGGTCGAGGATTCCTTCCAGACCGAAGGCGACAGGACCGGGAGCCCCGGCTGTGGGCGTAGAGCCAAACGCAGCGCACGAAAGGCAGACGAGAGCCGGAGGGTCAGGCCCCTCCTTCTGGGCAAAATGGGCCGTCGTTCGCTGGCCGGATCGCCTGTCAGTCAGGGGCTAAAATTCCATACGTTCGAGGATTCCTTCCAGACCGAAGGCGCCAGGACCGGGAGCCCCTGATGCGCGCGTAGAGCTGATCGCGGTGCTCAAGGGGCAGGCGCGAGCCGGAGAGTCAGGACCCTCCTTCTGGGCAAAACAAGCTGTCTTTCGTGGGCCGGCGCGCCTGCCAGTCGGGGGCTAAAATTGCATACGGTCGAGGATTCCTCCCAGACCGAAGGCGCCAGAACCGGGAGCCCCGGGTTTGCGTGTAGAGCCGATCGCAGCGCACAAGGGGCAGGCGAGAGCCGGAGGGTCAGGCCACTCCTTCTGGGCAGAAAGGGCCATCGTTCGCTGGCCGCCGCACCTGGCGGTCCAGGGCCGGCCGAGGGTCAAAATCGGATACGGTCGAGGATTCCTTCCAGACTAAATGCGCCAGGACCGGGAGCCCAGGCTGTGCGCGTAGAGC
>NW_020914775.1:0-413 GCF_003984885.1 Neopelma chrysocephalum | reverse complement strand
TATGCCTGTTGTTTCCTGTTTTCAGCCCTGCCCCACATCTGCCAGCCTGACTCCCAAAATTGCATCCGGACGAATATTCCTCCCACACCAAAGGTGCCAGCAGAGAAACGTCTTGCTGCCAATGGAGTACCCAGTCCTACACACCAACTGCACCACCAAGCCAAAGCTTCCAGGCTTTCTTTCCTAGCGAAAAGGGCTGTTGTTTCCTGTTTTCAGCCCTGCCTCCCAACTGCCAGCCCGACTCCCAAAATTGCATATAAACAAAGATTCCTCCCACACCAAAGGTGCCAGCACAGAAAACTCTCGTTGCTCAAGGATTCCCCAGGCAGACAAACCAACTGCACCACAAAGCCAATGCTTCCTGGCCTTCTTTGCTGGGGATTAGGGCTGTTGTTTCCTGTTTTCAGCCCTGC
>NW_020914774.1:0-785 GCF_003984885.1 Neopelma chrysocephalum | reverse complement strand
AGCCGATCGCGGTGCACAAATATCAGGCGAGAGCCGGAGGGTCAGGCTCATCCTGCTGGCTAAAAAGGGAGGTCGTTGGCTGGCCGGCGTGCCTGCCAGTTGGGGGCTAAAATTGCATACGGTCGAGGATTCCTTCCAGACCGAAGGCGCCAGGACCGGTAGCCCCGGCTGTGCGCGTAGAGACGATCGCAACGCACAAGGGGCAGGCGAGAGCCGGAGGGTCAGGCCCCTCCTTCTGGGCAACAAGGACCGTCGTTCGTGGGCCCGCGCACCGGCCGACCGGGGGCTAAAATTGCATAAGGTCGAGGTTTCCTTCCAGACCGAAGGCGCCAGAAGCGGGAGCCCCAGCTGCGCGCGTAGAACCTATCGCGGCGCACAAGGGGCAGGCGAGAGCCGGAGGGTCAGGCCCCTCCTTCTGGGCAAAAATGGCCGTCGTTCTCGGGCCAGCCCGCCGGCCGGGGTCTAAAATGGGATACGTTCAAGGATTCCTGCCAGGTAGGAGGCGCCGGGGCCGCGAGCCCCTTCTGCGCTTGTAGAGCCGAGCGAGGCGCACAAAGGGCAGGCGAGAACCGGAGGGTCAGGCTCCTCCTTCTGGGCAAAAAAGACCGCCATTTCCGGGCAGGCCCCTTTGGCAGCCCGGGGCTGGCCGAGGTCCGAAATCGGATACGGTCGAGGATTCCTCCCTGACCGGAAACGCAGGGGCCGCGAGCCCTGGCTAGGCGCGTAGAGCCGAGCGAGGTGCACAAAGGGCAGGCGAGAGCCGGAGGGTCAGGCCCCTCCTTCTA
>NW_020914773.1:0-355 GCF_003984885.1 Neopelma chrysocephalum | reverse complement strand
GCACCTCCTTCTTGGCTAAAAAGGGCCGTCGTTCACTGGCCGGCGCGTCTGCCAGTCGGGGGTTAAAATTGCATACGGTCGACGATTTCTTTCCAGACCGAAGGCGCCAGGACCGGGAGCCCCGGCTGCGCGCGTAGAGCCGATCGCGGCGCACAAAGGGTAGGCGAGAGCCTGGGGGTCAGGCCCCTCCTTCTGGGCAAAAAGGGCCGTCGTTCGTGTGCCGGTGCGCCCGACGGTCGGGGGCTAAAATTGCATACGGTCGAGGATTCCTTCCACACCGAAGGCGCCAGGACCGGGACCCCGGCTGCGCGCGTAGAGCCGATCGCAGCGCACAAGGGGCAGGTGAGAGCCGGAG
>NW_020914772.1:0-677 GCF_003984885.1 Neopelma chrysocephalum | reverse complement strand
GTCAGGCCCCTCCTTCTGGGCAAAACGGGCCGTCGTTCGTGGGCCGGCGCGTTTGTCGACCGGGGTTTATAATTGCATACGGTCGACGATTCCTTCCAGACCGAAGGCGCCAGGACCGGGAGCCCCAGCTGCAGGCATAGAGCCGATCGTGGTGCACAAATAGGAGGCGAGAGCCGGAGGGCCAGGTCCCTCCTTCTGGGCACAAAGGGCCGTCGTTGGTGTGCAGGTGCGCCGGCCAGACGGGGGCTAAAATTGCATACGGTAGAGGATTCCCTCCAGACCGAAGGCGCCAGGACCGGGAGCCCCAGCTGCGTGCGTAGAGCCGATTGCGGCACACAAGGGGCAGACGAGAGCCAGAGGGTCAGGCCTCTCTTTCTGTGTAAAAAGGGCCGTCGTTCGTGGGCCGGTGCGTTTGTCGACCGGGGGTTAAAATTGCATACGGTCGCGGATTCCTTCCAGACTGAAGGCGCCAGGACCGGGAGCCCTGGCTGCACCCGTAGAGCCGATCGCGATGCACAAATAGGAGGCGAGAGCCGGAGGGTCAGGCCCCTCCTTCTGGGCAAAAAGGGCCGTCATTCGTGGACCCGGCGCGCCGGCCGACAGGGGGCTGAAATTGCATACGGTCGAGGATTCCTTCCAGACCGAAGGCGCCAGGACCGGGGCTCCCGGTCCTGGCG
>NW_020914771.1:0-342 GCF_003984885.1 Neopelma chrysocephalum | reverse complement strand
GCAGCCTGGGCACTCCGTGGGCAGCCAGAGCTTTCTGTGCTGGCCCCTTTTCCCTGGGAGGAATCTTCATATGGATGGGTTTTTGGGCCGGGGGGCCAGCACCGGCACCCCTGGGCTGACTAAAGGGATCAGCAACCCCGGTTTTTTTCCCCGTAAACCTCCTTTTCTCCCCCTGAAACCCCCCTGGGACCCCCCATAACCCTTTTTCTTTCCCCTTTAACTCCCCTGGAACCCCCCGAAACCCCCTTTTCTCCCCCTCAAGTGCCGGTGGGACCTCCCAAATCCCCTTTTACTCCCCCCGGGACCTCCCTGGGACCCCCAAACCCCCTTTTTTCCCCCCCC
>NW_020914770.1:0-417 GCF_003984885.1 Neopelma chrysocephalum | reverse complement strand
TCTCCCGGCAGACAAACCAACTGCACCACAAAGCCAAAGCTTCCAGCATTTCTATCCTGGAAATAAGGGCTGTTGTTTCCTCTTTTTAGCCCAGCATCCAACTTCAAGGCCTACTCCCAAAATTGCATACAGACAAAGATTCCTCCCACAACAGAGGTGCCAGCACAGAAAGCTCTTGCTCCCCATGGAGTGCCCAGGCTGACCCAGCAGCAGAAGCACACAGCAAAACCAACCAGGCTTTCTTTCCTGGGGATATGGGCAGTTGTTTCCTGTTTTCAACCCTGCCTCCCAACTGCCATCCCGACTCTCAAAATTGCATATGGACAAAGATTCCTCCCACACCAAAGGTGCAAGCACAGAAAGCTCTTGCTGCCCGTGGAGTGCCCAGCCTGGCCTACCAACTGCACCACAAAGCCA
>NW_020914769.1:0-1023 GCF_003984885.1 Neopelma chrysocephalum | reverse complement strand
GTTTCAGCTCCACCCTCCCACTCCCAATCCCAGTCCACCCTCACATTCCCAATCCCAGTCCCCCAGGGACTCCTCCTGCTCCAGAACTCCTATCCCAACTCCAAAGTCACAATCCCTGTCCTAGACTGATTCCAGGCCTACCCGCCCAGTCCACGTTCCCGCCCATCAATCCCTAGTCCAGCCACGCAAGGATTTCAGCCACGGTGCCACAGGCCTATCTCCCAGTGATTGCTGTCATTCCTGCCCCAAGTGTTACATTCCCGAGCCCAGAACCCCTCCCTACCCCAGCCCCTCAGTGATTTCAGCTCGAGACCCACAAGCTTTATTTCACGGCCAGCTCTGCTCTCTCAGCAGTAGCTCTGCATCTTGACATCGCCGCCACGGGAAGCTGCTCCAGCTTCTCACTGCAGGATCTTCATCTCAGCTCCAGCTCTGCGACGTTCCAGCTCCACCCTCCCACTCCCAATCCCAGTCCCCCTGGTATTCCTCCTGCCCCATAACTCCTATCCCAACTCCAAAGTCACAATCCCTGTCCTAGACTGATTGCAGCCCCACCCGCCCAGTCCACGTTCCCACCCATCAGTCCCTAGTCCACAGCCACGCAGGGATTTCTGCCACGGTGCCACAGGCCCTATCTGAGCTCCACTCTCTCAGCTCCAGAGATGCAATCCCAGCCCTGTACTGATTTCAGCCCCAGTCTCTCAGTCCACATTCCCAATTAACAATACCAATTCCAAACACACAGGGATTTCAGCCACGGTGCCACAGGCCCTATCTCCGCCCCACACTGATTCCTGCCCAAGTGTTACAGTCCCAGGCCCACAACCCCTCCCTACCCCAGCCCCTCAGTGATTTCAGCTCGACACCCACAAGCTTTATTTCACGGCCAGCTCTGCTCTCTCAGCAGTAGCTCTGCATCTTGACATCGCCGCCACGGGAAGCTGCTCCAGCTTCTCTCTGCAGGATCTTCATCTCTGCTCCAGCTCTGCGACGTTCCAGCTCCACCCTCCCACTCCCAATCCC
>NW_020914768.1:0-434 GCF_003984885.1 Neopelma chrysocephalum | reverse complement strand
CGGCGCACCGGCACACGACCGACGGCCCTTTTTGCCCAGAAGGAGGGGCCTGGCCCTCCGGCTCCCGCCTGCCCCTTGCGCGCTGCGATCTGCTCTACGCGCGCAGCCGTGGCTCTCGGTCCTTGTGCCTTCGGTCTGGAAGGAATCCTCGACCGTATGCAATTTTAGCCCCCTGCCTGCCAACGCGTCGGCCCGCAAACGACGGCCCTTTGTGCCCAGAAGGAGGGGCCTGACCCTTTGGCTCCCTCCTGCCCCTTGTGCGCCGCGATCAACTCTACGTGCGCAGCCGGGGCTCCCGACTCCGGCGCATCTGGTCTGGAAAGAATCCTCGACCGTATCCGATTTTGGCCCTCGGCCAGCCCCGGACCGCCATGTCGGCGGCCAGCCAACGGAGGCCCTATTTGCCCAGAAGGAGGGGCCTGACCCTCCGGCTC
>NW_020914767.1:0-483 GCF_003984885.1 Neopelma chrysocephalum | reverse complement strand
AGCCCTCGACTGGCAAGCGCGCCGTCCAGCCAACGACTGCCCTTTTTGCCCAGAAGGAGGGGCCTGACCCTTCGGCTCTCGCCTGCCCCTTGTGCGCTGCGATCGGCTCTACGCGCGCAGTTTGGGCTCCCGGTCCTGGCGCCTTCGGTCTGGAAGCAATCCTCGACCGTATGCAATTTTAACCCCCGGCCGGCCGGCGCACCGGCACACGAACGACGGCCCTTTATGCCCAGAAGTAGGGACCAGACCCTCCGACTCTCACCTGCTATTTGTGCGCTGCGATCGGTTCTACGCTCGCAGCCAGGACTCCCGGTCCTGGCGCCTTCGGTCTGGAAGGAATGCTCGACCGTATGCAATTTTAGCCCCCGACTGCCAGGCGCGCCGGTCACTGAACGACGGCCCTTTTTGCCCAGAAGGAGGGGCCTGACCCTCCGGCTCTCGCCTGCTATTTGTGCGCCTCGATCGGCTCTACGCGCGCAGCCG
>NW_020914766.1:0-770 GCF_003984885.1 Neopelma chrysocephalum | reverse complement strand
CGGCCGGCAGACATTCCGGCACACGAAGGACGGCCCTTTTTACCAAGCAGGAGGGGCCTGACCCTCCGGCTCTCACCTGCTCTTTGTGGGCCGCGATCGTCTTTACCCGCGCAGCTGGGGCTCCCGGTCCTGGCGCCTTCAGTCTGGAAGGAATCCTCGACCGTATGCAATTTTAGCCCCCGACTGGCAGGCGCGCCGGCCAGCCAGTGACCTCTCTTTTTGCCCAGAAGGAGGGGCCTGACCCTCCGGCTCTCGCCTGCAGTTTGTTCCCCGCGATCGTCTCTATGTGCGCAGCCGGGGCTCCAGGTCCTGGCGCCTTCGGTCTGGAAGAAAACCTCGACCGTATGCAATTTTAGCCCCCGGCCGGCCGGCGCACCGGCACACGAACGACGGCCCTTTTTGCCCAGAAGGAGGGGCCTGACCCTCCGGCCCTCGCCTGCCCCTTGTGCGCCGCGATCGGCTCTACGTGTGCTGCCGGGGCTCCCGGTTCTGGCCCCTTCGGTCTGGAAGGAATCCTCGACCGTATGCAATTTTAGCTCCCGACTGGCAGGCGCGCCGCCCAGCCAATGACCTCTCTTTTTGGCCAGCAGGAGGGGCCTGACCCTCTTGCTCTTGCCTGCTATTTGTGCACCGCGATCGGCTCTACGCGCGCAGCCGGGGCTCCCGGTCCTAGCCGCTTCAGTCTGGCAGGAAAACTCGACCGTATGCAATTTAAGCCCCCGGCCGGCGGGCGCACCGGCCCACGAACGACGGCCCTTTTTGCCCAGAAG
>NW_020914765.1:0-1397 GCF_003984885.1 Neopelma chrysocephalum | reverse complement strand
TTTAGCCTCCGGCCGGCCGGCTGAACGGCCCACGAACGACGGCCTTTTTTGGCCAGAAGGAGGGGCCTGACCCTCCAACTCTCGCCTGCTGTTTGTGCGCCACGATCGGCTCTACGCGCGCAGCTGGGGCTCCCGCCCCTGGCGGCTTCGGTCTGGAAGGAATCCTCGACCGTATGCAATTTTAGCCCCCGGCCGGCCGGCGCACCGGCCCACGAACGACGGCCCTTTTTGGCCAGAAGGAGGGGCCTGACCCTCCGGCTCCCGCCTGCTGTTTGTGCGACGCGATCGGCTCTACGCGCGCATCCAGGCCGCCCGGACCTGCCGCCTACGGTCTGGAAGGAATCCTGGACCGTATGCAATTTTAGCCCCCGGCCGGGCAACACACCTGCACACGAACGACGGCCCTTTTTGCCCAGAAGGAGGGGCCTGACCCTCCAGCTCTAGCCTGCCCCTTGTGCACCGCGATCGGCTCTACCTGCACAGCCGGGCTTCCCGGTCCTGGCGCCTTCGGTCTGGAAGGAATCCTCGACCGTATGCAATTTTAGCCCCTGACCGGCAGGCGCGCCGGCCAGCGAAAGACGGCCCTTTTTGCCCAGAAGGAGGGGCCTGACCCTCCGACTCTCGCCTGCTATTTGTGCGCCGCGATCGGCTCTACGCGTGCAGCCGGGGCTGCCGGTCCTGGCGCCTTCGGTCTGGAAGTAATCCTCGACCATATGCAATTTTAGCCCCAGTGTGGCCAGCGCACCGGCACACGAACGACGGCCCTTTTTGCCCAGAAGGAGGGGCCTGACCCTCCGGCTCTCACCTGCTATTAGTGCGTCGCGATCGGCTCTACCTGCACAGCCGGGCCTCCCGGTCCTGGCGCCTTCGGTCTGGAAGGAATCCTCGACCGTATGCAATTTTAGCCCCCGGCCGGGCGAAACACCTGCACACGAACGACAGCCCTTTTTGCCCAGAAGGAGGGGCCTGACCCTCCGGCTCTCGCCTGCTATTTGTGCGCCGGAATCGGATTCGCGTGCGCAGCTGGGGCTCCCGGTCCTGGCGCCTTCGGTGTGGAAGGAATCCTCGACTATATGCAATTTTAGCCCTCTTCTGGCCAGCGCACCGGCCCACGAACGACGGCCCTTTTTACCCAGACGGAGGGGCCTGACCCTCCGGCTCTCGCCTGCTATTTGTGCCCCGCGATCGGCTCTACACGCGTAGCCGGGGCTCCCGGTCCCGGCGCCTTCGATCTGGAAGGAATCCTCGACCGTATGCAATTTTAGCCCCCGACAGGCAGGCGTGCCGGCCAGCGATCGACGGCCCTTTTTGCCAAGAAGGAGGGGCCTGACCCTCCGGCTCTCGCCTCCTATTTGTGCGCCTCGATCAGCTCTACGCGCGCAGCCGGGGCTCCCGGT
>NW_020914764.1:0-681 GCF_003984885.1 Neopelma chrysocephalum | reverse complement strand
GCGCGCAGCCGGGGCTCCCGGTCCTGGCGTCTTTGGTCTGGACGGAACCCTCGACCGCATGCGATTTTAGTCCCCGGTCGGCCGGCGCACCGGCACACGAACGACGGCCTTTTTTGCCCAGAAGGAGGGACCCGAACCTGCGGCTCTCGCCTGCAATTTGTGCGTTGCGATCGGTTCTACGCGCGCAGCTGTGGCTCCCCGTCCTGGCGCCTTCGGTCTGGAAGGAATACTCGACTGTATGCAATTTTAGCACCCGGCCGGCCGGCGCGCCGGCACTCGAACAACGGCCATTTTTGCCCAGAAGGAGGGGCCTGACTCTGCGGCTCTCATCTGCCCCTTGTGCGCCACGATCGGCTCTACGTGAGCAACCGGGGCTCCCGGTCCTGGCGCCTTCGGTCTGGAAGGAATCCCTGACCGTATGCAATTTTAGCCCACGACTGGCAGGCGCGCCAGCCAGTCAATGACGGCCCTTTCTTCCTAGAAAGAGGGGCCTCACCCTCCGGCTCTTGCCTGCTGTTGTGCCCCGCAATCGGCTCTACGCATGCAGCCGGGGCTCCCGGTCCTGGCGCCTTCGGTCTGGAAGGAATCCTCGACCGTATGCAAATTTAATCCCCGTCCTGCCAGCGCACCGGCCCCTGAACGACAGCCCTTTTTGTTCAGAAGGAGGGGCCTGACCCTCCG
>NW_020914763.1:0-591 GCF_003984885.1 Neopelma chrysocephalum | reverse complement strand
GTGACGGATGTGATGTCATAGAGGAGAACGTGATGTCAGCGGTTGGATATCATGGCATATGATGGATGTTATGTCACAGTGGAAAACGAGATGTCAACGGATAGACATAATGGCATATGACGGATGTGATGTCACAGAGGAGAACGTGATGTCACCGCTTGAAAATGATGTCATAACATTGATGTGATGTCACAGAGGAGAAAGTGATGTCACCGTTTGGACATCATGGCAGGTGACGGATGTGATGTCACAGAGGAAAACGAGATGTCAACGGATGGACATCATGGCAGGTGACGGATGTGATGTCACAGGGGAGGACGTGATGTCACCTCTTAGACATGATGTCATAACATGGATGTGATGTCACAGAGGAGAACGTGATGTCACCGGTTGGACATCATGGCTTAAGACGGATGTGATGTCACAGAGGAGAGCGTGATGTCAGCCATTGGACATCATGGCATATGACGGATGTGATGTCACAGAAGAGAACGTGATGTCAACGGAAGGAAATCATGGCAGGTGACGGATGTGATGTCACAGAGGAAGACGAGATGTCAACGGATGGACAGCATGGCAGGTGACGGATGT
>NW_020914762.1:0-452 GCF_003984885.1 Neopelma chrysocephalum | reverse complement strand
CGGTCTGGAAGGAAACCTCGACCGTATGAAATTTTTTCCTCCGGCCGGCCGGCGCAGCGGCCCACGAACGACGGCCCTTTTTGCCCAGACGGAGAGGCCCGACCCTCCGGCTCTCACCTCCCCCATGTGCTCCGTGATCGGCTCTGCGCGAGCAGTTGGGGCTCCCGGTCCTGGCGCCTTCGGTCTGGAAGGAATCCTCGACCGTATGCAATTTTAGCCCCCGAATGGCAGGCGTACCGGCCAGCGAACGGCAGCCCTTTTTGCCCAGAAGGAGGGGCCTGACGCTCCGGCTCTCGCCTGCTATTTGTGCGCCGCAATCGGATTCACGTGCACAGCCAGGGTTCCCGGTCCTGGCGCCTTCGGTCTGGAAGGAATCCTCGACTATATGCAATTTTAGCCCTCCTTCTGGGCAAAAAGGGCCGTCGTTCGTGGGCCGGTGCGCTGGCCAGAAG
>NW_020914761.1:0-639 GCF_003984885.1 Neopelma chrysocephalum | reverse complement strand
CCCGACTGGCAGGCGCACCAGCCAGCGAACGACGGCCCTTTTTGCCCAGAAGGAGGGGCCTAACCCTCCAATTCTCACCTGTTATTTGTGCGCCACGATCGGCTCTATGCGCGCAGCCGGGGCTCCTGGTCCTGGCGCCTTCGGTCTGGAAGGAATCCTCGACCGTATGCAATTTTAGCCTCCGGACGGCCGGCGCACCGGCACACGACCGACGGCCCTTTTTTCCCAGAAGGAGGGGCCTGACCCTCCGGCTCCCGCCTGCCCCTTGTGCGCTGCGATCTGCTCTACGCGCGCAGCTGTGGTTCCCGGTCCTGGCGCCTTCGGTCTGGAAGGAATCCTCGACCATATGCAATTTTAGCCACCGGCCAGCCTGTGCGCCAGCCTGTGAACCACAGCCCTTTTTGCCCAGAAGGAGGGGCCTGGGTCTCCGGCTGCATTCTGCGCTTTGTGCGCCGCGCAACGCTCTACAAGCGCAGCCGGGGCTCTCGACTCCGGCGCATCCGATCTTGAAAGAATCCTCGACCGTATCCGATTTTTGCCCTCGGTCAGCCCCGGACCGCCATGTCGGCGGCCAGCGAACGGTGGCCCTATTTGCCCAGAAGGAGGGGCCTGACCCTCCGGCTCCCTCCTGCCCCTTGT
>NW_020914760.1:0-525 GCF_003984885.1 Neopelma chrysocephalum | reverse complement strand
CGCCAGGACCGGGTGCCCCGGGTGCGTGCGTTGAGCCGATGGCAACGCATAAGGTGCAGGCGAGAGCCAGAGGATCTGGCCCCTCCTTCTGGGCAAAAAAGGCCGTCGTTCGTGGGCCGGCGCGCCGTCCGGGAGCTAAAATTGCATACGGTCGAGGATTCCTTCCAGACCGATGGTGCCAGGACAGGGAGCCCCGGCTGCGCTCTTAGAGTTGATCGCGGCGCACAAGGGGCTGGCGTGAGCCGGAGGGTCAGGCCTCTTATTCTGGGCACAAAGGGCCGTCGTTCGCTGGCCGTCGTGCCAGCAGGCCAGTGGCTAAAATTGCATACGGTCGAGGATTCCTTCCAGTCCGAAGGCGCCAGGACCGGGAGCCCCGGCTGCGCGCATAGAGCTGATCGCGGGGCACAAATAGCAGACGAGAGCCGGAGGGTCAGGTCCCTCCTTCTGGGAAAAAAGGGCCGTCGTTGGCTGGCCCGCTCCTGCCAGTCAGGGGCTAAAATTGCATACGGTCGAGGATTCCTTCCA
>NW_020914759.1:0-1390 GCF_003984885.1 Neopelma chrysocephalum | reverse complement strand
TTTCTGTCCTGGGCAAAGGGCAGCTGATCCCTTAAGTCAGCCCCGGGACGCCGGTTCCGGCCCCCCCTGCCCCAAAACCCATCCAAATGAAGATTCATCCCAGGGAAAAGCTTCGATCACAGAAAGCTCTGGCTGCCCATGGAGTACCCAGGTTGCGCCACCAACTGCACCCAAAAGCCAAAGCTCCCAGGCTTTCTGTCCTGGGTAAAGGGTGGCTGATCCTTTTTGTCAGCCCCGAGCGGTCGGTGCCGGCCCTTCCCGCCCCAAAACCCATCCAAATGAAGATTCCTCCAAGGGAAAAGGGACCAATATAGAAAAATCTGGTTGTCCACGGAGTGCCCAGGTTGCACCACCAACTGGACCCAAAAGCCAAAGCTCCCAGGCTTTCTGTCCTGGGGAAAAGGGCTGCTGATCCCTTTGGTCAGCCCCGGGCGGCCGGTGACAGTCCCCCCTACCCCAAAACCCATCCAAATGAAGATTCCTCCGAGGAAAAATGTTCCAGCACAGAAAGCTCTGCTTGACAAGGGAGAGCCCAGCCTTCGCCACTAACTGCACCTCAAAGCCAAAACTCCCAGGCTTTCTGTCCTGGGCAAAGGGCTGCTTATCCATTTGGTCAGCCCCGGGTGGTTGATTCCGGTCCCTCCTGCCCCAAACCCCATCCAAATGAAGATTCCTCCCAGGGTAAAGTTTCGATCACAGAAAGCTCTGGCTGACCACGGAATGCCCAGGCTGCACCTCCAATTGCACCCAAAAGCCAAAACTCCCAGGCTTTCTGTCGTGCGCAGAGGGCTGCTGACCCCTTTGGCCAGCCCCGAGCGGTCAGTGCCGGCCCCCCCCGGCCCAAAACCTATAGAAATGAAGATTCCTCCCAGGGAAAAGAGGCCAGCACAGAAAGCTCCAGCTGCCAACCGAGTGCCCAGGCTTCGCCACCAACTGCACCCAAAAGCCAAAGCTCCCAGACTTTCTGTCCTGGGAAAAGGGATGCTGATCCCTTTGGTAAGCCCCGGACGGACGGTGCCGGCCCCCCCCACCCCAAAACCCATCCAAATGAAGATTCCTCCAAGGGAAAAGGTTCCAGCACAGAAAGCTCTGCCTGCCCACGGATTACCCAGGCTGCACCACCAACTGCACCCAAAAGCCAAAGCTCCCAGGCTTTCTGTCCTGGACAAAGGGCTGCTGACCCCTTTGGTCAGCCCCGTGCAGCCGGTGCAGGCCCACCCCCGCCCCAAAACCCATCCAAATGAAGATTCCTCCCAGGGAAAAGGGTCCAATATAGAAAGCTCGGGCTGCCCAAGGAGTGCCCAGGCTGCGCCACAAACTGCACCTCAAAGCCAAAGCTCCCAGCTTTCTGACCTTGGGAAATGGCTGCTGATTCCTTTCATCAGCCCAG
>NW_020914758.1:0-828 GCF_003984885.1 Neopelma chrysocephalum | reverse complement strand
TCTGTGAACCCCTTGGACACCTGGATCTCCCCTCCCCCAAAAAAACCCCCCAAAACAGTGCGGCCTGCCCTACTGAGATCACTGGACTGTATTAACTTTATGGGTAGACCTGATGGCCCAGTGATCCCCATTGACTTTAATGGGTAGACCTGATATCCCATTTGTCCCATTGACTTTAATGGGTAGACCTGATGTCCTATTTTCCCATTGACTTTAATGGGTAGACCTGATGACCTTTTGATTCTTTTTGACTTTAATGGGTAGACCTGATGACCTGTTGATCCCTATTGACTTTGATGGGTAGACCTGGTGTCCAGTTTGCCCCATTGTCTTTAATGGGTAGACTTGATATCCCATTTGCCCCATTGCCTTTAATGGGTAGACCTGTTATCCCCTCAACCCCTTTGACTTTAATGGGTAGACCTGATACCCTGAACATTTTGGGGCTAAAAACGCCCATTTTGGGGATCCAGAAAGCTCCGATTTTGGGTTAAAACCCAACCATTTCTGCGCCCCCAGGTGAGCCCGGATCGCCCGGACCTGAGAGCGACCCTGGATGGCTCCGCCCTGGAAGGGGCGTGGCGCTCAGGGGAAGGGTGGCCACGCCCCAGCCACACCTGGGTATCCTTTCCCCTAAACAGGAGGGCGGGGCTTAGGGTGGGGCATGGGGGCGTGGCTCTCCCGACACGCCTTGACAGGTATCAAAGCTCCTGGACCTGCCCCGACCCGCAGAGGCCCCGCCCACCGAGCGGCCATGCCTCCAGCGTCACCTGGGAGCCCGACTCCGCCCACCGCCAGGTGACACTGCTGCCAGGTGACGCTGGAGGC
>NW_020914757.1:0-396 GCF_003984885.1 Neopelma chrysocephalum | reverse complement strand
CCCCTTTTGCCCAGAAGGAGGGGCCTGACCCTCCGGATCTCGCCTGCGATTTGTGACAAGCGATCGGCTCCACGCGTGCAGCCGTGGCTCCCGGTCCTGGCGCCTTCGGTCTGGAAGGAAACCTCGACCTTATGCAATTTTTGCCCCCGGTCGGCCGGCGCACCGGCCCACGAACGATGGCCCTTTTTGCCCAGAAGGTGGGGCCTGACCCTCCGGCTCTCGCCTGGTATTTGTTCGCCGTGATCGGCTCTACGCGCACAGCCGGGGCTCCCGGTCCTGGCACCTTCGGTCTGGAAGGAATCCTCCACCGGATGCAATTTTAGCCTCCGGCCGGCCGGCGCACCAGCAAAAGAACGACGGCCCTTTCTGCCCAGAAGGAGGGGCCTGACCCTCCGG
>NW_020914756.1:0-331 GCF_003984885.1 Neopelma chrysocephalum | reverse complement strand
GGAAAGATTCTATAGCTCTGGTCTCACGCTAAAGCAAGAAAACTATTAGAAGGTCACTGATCAGGGTGTTTGTGAAACTGCATTGTTTAAGAAACTGCATAGGCTGCATTGTCTGCTGTGAAGCTGTATTGTTCAAGAAACTGCATACGTGATAGAAAAATTAGAGCAACAGGATGGGAAAGGTAGAGAAAGTAGCAAATAGCAAATAAAGTAACTATAGCCGTGAGAAAGAGGCAGCATTTGCGCAAATATAACTTAGGTAATTAGGAGCCAATCATGAGCTTATGCTTGGAATATGTATGAGCCTAATTATTAACCTTTATAAGCATGG
>NW_020914755.1:0-733 GCF_003984885.1 Neopelma chrysocephalum | reverse complement strand
CAAAACGTTGATGTGATGTCACAGAGGAGAACGTGATGTCACCGGTAGGACATCAAGACATATGACGGATGTGATGTCACAGAGGAGAACGTGATGTCAACGGATGGACATCATGTCTTCTGGTTGATGTGATGTCACAGAGGAGAACGTGATGTCACCGGTTGGACGTTATGGCATGTGACGGATGTGATGTCACAGAGGAAAACGAGATGTCAACGGATGGACATCATGGCACGTGACGGTTGTGATGTCACAGAGGAAAACGTGATGTCACCGGTTGGACATCATGACGTATGACGGATGTGATATCACAGAGGAGAACGAGATGTCAACGGATGGACATCATGGCAGGTGACGGATGTGATGTCACAGAGGAGAACGTGATGTTACCTGTTGGACATCATGACATATGACTGATGTGATGTCACAGAGGAAAACGTGATGTCACCGGTTGGACATCATGGCATAGGACGGATGTGATGTCACAGAGGAAAACGCGATGTCAACGGATGGACAACATAGCAGGTGACGGATGTGATGTCACAGAGGAAAACGAGATGTCAACGGATGGACATCATGGCAGGTGGCGGATGTGATGTCACAGAGGAGAACGTGATGTCACCGGTTGGACATCATGACGTATGACGGATGTGATATCACAGAGGAGAACGAGATGTCAACGGATGGACATCATGGCATAAGACGGATGTGATATCACAGAGGAGAACGTGAT
>NW_020914754.1:0-403 GCF_003984885.1 Neopelma chrysocephalum | reverse complement strand
CCGACCGGGGGTTAAAATTGCATACGGTCGAGGATTCCTTCCAGACCGAAGGAACCGGGACCGGGAGCCCCGGCTGCGCGCGTACAGCCGATCGCGATGCAAAAGGGGCAGGCAAGAGCCGTGGGTTCAGGCCCCTCCTTCTGGGCAAAAAGGGCCGTCGTTCGCTGGCCGACGCGCCTGCAAGTCGGGGCTAAAATTGCATACGGTCGAGGATTCCTTCCAGACCGAAGGCGCCAGGACCGGGAGCCCCAGCTGCACGCGTAGAGCCAATCGCAACGCACAAATAGCAGGCGAGAGCCTGAGGGTCAGGCCCCTCTTTCTGGGAAAAAAGGGCCGTCGTTCGTGGGCCGGTGCGCCGGCCGGCCGGGGGCTAAAATTGCATACGGTCGAGGATTCCTTCCAT
>NW_020914753.1:0-599 GCF_003984885.1 Neopelma chrysocephalum | reverse complement strand
GTATCCAATTTTGGGCGTGGCAAAGACCCAGGCCTTGAAAAAGCAAACAAGAACCCTTCTCCCCAACCCACAAACCTACAACCGTTGGCTCTCGGGTTGAATTGGTGGGCCAACCTGGGTCCTCCCTGGGCTGCAAGAGCTTTCTGTCCTGACCCCTTTGTTCTGGGAGGAATCTTCTTCCGTATCCATTTTCGGCAGTGGGTCTGTCAGGTGGTGTCCATGGCTGGAAAAAGCAAACAAGAGCCATTCTCCACAGTCAAGAAAGCCTGCAACCTTGGCTCTCGGCTTGAATTGTTGGGCCAACCTGAGCATTCCCTGGCCAGCAACAGCTTTTTGTCCTGGCCCCTTTGGTCTGGGAGGAATCGTCATCCGTATCCAATTCTGGCCGTTGGGAGACCAGGGTTGGAAAAAGCAAACAAGAGGCCTTCTCCCCAGCCAAGAAAGCCTGCAACCTTGGCTCTCGAGTTGATTTGTTCGGCCACCCTGGGTACTCCCCGGGCTGCAAAACTTTGTGTCCTGACCCTTTTTTTGTGGGAAGAATCTTCTTCCGTATCCAATTCTGGTCGTTGGGAGCCCAGGGTTTGAAAAAGCAAACAAGA
>NW_020914752.1:0-300 GCF_003984885.1 Neopelma chrysocephalum | reverse complement strand
CTGAAAGTTCTTTCTGCAATATTGAAGCAGATTGTAACACTGGGTCACTTTGGGGTCACTTTTTGGGGAGATTTGGGTCAGTTTTCGGTGATTTTTTGGGAAGTTTTGGGTGATTTTTTTGGGAGATTTGGGTGATTTTTTGGGTGATTTTTTGGGGAGATTTGAGTCAGTTTTGGGTGATTTTTTTGGGTGATTTGAGTCAGTTTTGGGTGATTTTTTGGGTGATTTTTTGGGGAGATTTGAGTCAGTTTTGGGTGATTTTTTGGGTGATTTTTTGGGGAGATTTGAGTCAGTTTTGGG
>NW_020914751.1:0-392 GCF_003984885.1 Neopelma chrysocephalum | reverse complement strand
CCTTTCATTCCCAAGTCTCCCTGACCCCTTTCATTCCCAATTTTTCCGTGTTTTCCCCCAGAAGCAGGACCGGATCGAGGCCCTGAAGCGGCAGGTGGAGCGGCACCGGTTCCACGTGCGGATGTTGGAGACGCTGCTGCGGATGTTGGACAACGATTCCATCCCCGTGGATCCCGTCCGGAAGCTCAAGGACGACGTGGAATATTACGTGGATTCCTGCCAGGAGCCCGACTTTGAGGAGAACGAGTTCCTCTACGACGACCTGGACCTCGAGGACATCCGTAGGGATAAGGGGAAAACTGGGAAAAGGGGGAAAAGGGGGAAAAAACAGGGAAAATTGGGGGAAAAATGGGGAAAAAACGGGGAAAATTGGGGAAAAAAAGAGGTTTGAG
>NW_020914750.1:0-749 GCF_003984885.1 Neopelma chrysocephalum | reverse complement strand
GTCTGGAAGGAATCCTCGACCGTATGCAATTTTAGCCCCCGACGGGCAGGCGCACTGGCCAGCGAACGACGGCCCTTTTTTCCCAGAAGGAGGGGCCTGACCCTCCGGCTCCCTCCTGCCCCTTTTGCGCCGCGATCAACTCTACGTGCGCAGCCAGGGCTCGCGACTCCGGCGCATCTGGTCTTGAAAGAATCCTCGACCGTATCTGATTTTGGCCCTCGGCCAACCCCGGACTGCCATGTCAGCGGCCAGCGAACGGCGGACCTTTTTGCCTAGAAGGAGGGGCCTGACCCTCCGGCTCCCGCCTGCCCCTTGTGCGCCGCAATAAACTCTACGAGCGCAGCCGGGTCTCCCGGTCCTGGCGCCTTCGGTCTGGAAGGAATCCTCGACCGTATGCAATTTTAGCCCCCAACCGGCCGGCACAACGGCCAGCGAACGATGGTCCTTTTTGCCCAGAAGGAGGGGCCTGACCCTCCGGCTCTCGCCTGCTATTTGTGCGCCGCAATCAACTCTACGAGCGCAGCCGGGGCTCCCGGTCCTGGCGCCTTCGGTCTGGAAGGAATCCTCGACCGTATGCAATTTCAGTCCCTGGCAGGCCGGCGCGAAGGCCTGCAAACGACAGCCCTTTTTTCCCAGAAGGAGGGGCCTGACCCTCCGGCTCTCGCCTGCCTTTTGTGCGTTTCGATCGTCTCTACGCGCGCAGCCGGGGCTCCCAGTCCTGGCGCCTTCGGTCTGGAAGGAATCCTCGT
>NW_020914749.1:0-619 GCF_003984885.1 Neopelma chrysocephalum | reverse complement strand
ATAGGATTCCTTCCAGACCGAAGGCGCCAGGACCGGGAGCCCCGGCTGCGCGCGTAGAGCCGATCGCAGCGCACAAATAGCAGGCGAGAGCCAGAGGGTCAGGTCCCTCTTTCTGCGCAAAAAGGGCCTTCGTTCGTGGTCCCGTGCACCGGCCGGCCGGGGGCTATAATTGCATACGGTCGAGGATTCCTTCCAGACCGAAGGCGCCAGGACCGGGAGCCCCGGCTGCGCGCATACAACCGATCGCGGCCCACAAAGAGCAGGCGAGGGCCGGAGGGTCAGGCCCCTCCTTCTGGGCAAAAAGGGCCGTCGTTGGCTGGCTGGCGCGGCAGCCAGTCGGGGGTAAAATTGCATAGGGTCGAGGATTCCTTCCAGACTGAAGGCGCCAGGACGGGGAGCCCCGGCTGCGCGTGTGGAGCCGATCGCGGCGCACAAGGGGTAGGCGAGAGCCGGAGGGTCAGGCCCCTCCTTCTGGGCAAAAAGGGCCATGGTTCGTGGGCCGGTGCGCCTGCCAGTCTGGGGTTAAAATTGCATACGGTCGAGGATGCCTTCCAGACCGAAGGCGCCAGGACCAGGACCCCGGTTGCACACTTAGAGCCGATCGCGGCGCGTAAATAGC
>NW_020914748.1:0-430 GCF_003984885.1 Neopelma chrysocephalum | reverse complement strand
GGGTCCTGGCCTCCCTGGGCTGGCCGAGGTCAAAAATCGGATACGGTCGAGGATTCCTCCCAGACCAGAGCCGCCGGGGTCGGGAGACCCGTCTGCGCACGTAGAGCCGAGCGAGGCGCACATAGGGCAGGCGAGAACCGGAGGGTCAGGCCCCTCCTTCTGGGCAAAAAGGGCCGTCGTTCGCGGTCAGGTGACCTGGCCTCCCTGGGCTGCCTGAGGGCCAAAATCGGATACGGTCGAGGATTCCTCCCAGACCGGAGGCGCCAAGGCTGGGAGCCCCGTCTGCGCGCGTAGAGATGAGCGAGGGACACAAAGGGGTGGCGAGAGCCGGAGGGTAAGGCTCCTCCTTCAGGGTAAAAAAGGGCCATCGTTTGCGGGCAGGTGCCTTTGGCGTCCCGAGGCTGGTCGAGGTCCAAAATTGGATACGGTC
>NW_020914747.1:0-1339 GCF_003984885.1 Neopelma chrysocephalum | reverse complement strand
GGGGTCAGGCCCCTCCTTCTGGGCAAAAAGGGCCGTCGTTCGTGGGCCAGCGTGCCGGCCTACCGGGGGCTAAATTTGCATACGGTCGAGGATTCCTTCCAGACCGAAGGCGTCAGGACCGGGAGCCCCAGCTGCGCGAGTACAGTCGATCACGGGGCACAAATAGCAGGTGAGAGCCGGAGGGTCAGGCCCCTCCTTCTGGGCAAAAAGGGTGGTCGTTGGCTGCCCGGCGCGCCTGCCAGTCGGGGGCTAAAATTGCATACGGTCGAGGATTCCTTCCACACCGAAGGCGCCAGGACCGGGAGCCCCAACTGTTCGCGCAGAGCCGATCGCGGAGCACAAATAGCAGGCGAGAGCCGGAGCGTCAGGCCCCTCCTTCTGGGCAAAAAGGGCCGTCGTTCGTGTGCCGGTGTGCTGGCCAGAAGTGGGCTAAAATTGCATATAGTCGAGGATTCCTCCCACACCGAAGGCTCCAGGAGTGGGAGCCCCGGCTGCGGGCGTAGACCCAATCGTGGCACACAAATAGCAGGTGATACCGGAGGGTCAGGCCTCACCTTCTAGGTAAAAAGGGCCTTCGTTCGTGGGCGCGTGCGCCGGCCGACCGGGGGCTAAAATTGCATATGGTTGAGGATTCCTTCCAGACCGAAGCCGCCAGGACCGGGAGTCCCGGCTGCGCGCGTAGAGCCGATTGCGGTGCACAATAATAGGTGAGAGCCAGGGGGTCAGGCCCCTCCTTCTGGGCAAATTTGCCTGATGTTCGTGGGCCCGTGCGCCAGCCGACCGGGGGCTAAAATTGCATACGGTCGAGGATTTCTTCCAGACCGAAGGCGCCAGGAGTGGGAGCCCCGGCTGCGCGCGTAGAGCCGATTGCGGCGCACAAACAGCAGGCGAGAGCCGGAGAATCAGGTACCTCCTTCTGGGCAAAAAGGGCCGTCGTTCGTGGGCCGGCGCGCTGGCCGGCCGGCAGCTAAAATTGCATACGGTCGAGGTTTCCTTCCAGACCGAAGGCGCCAGGACCGGGAGCCCCGGCTGCATGCGTAGAGCCGATCGCGCCGCACAAGTAGCAGGCGAGAGCCGGAGGGTCAGGCCCCTCCTTCTGGCAAAAAAGGGCCGTCGTTCGTGGGACGGTGCGCTGGCCAGAAGTGGGCTAAAATTGCATACGGTCGAGGATTCCTTCCAGACCGAAGGCGCCAGGAGTGGGAGCCCCGGCTGCGCGCGTAGAGCCGATCGCGGCGCACAAATAGCAGGTGAGAGCCGGAGGGTCAGGCCCCTCCTTCTGGGCAAAAAGGGCCGTCGTTCGTGGGACGGTGCGCTGGCCAGAAGTGGGCTAAAATTGCAT
>NW_020914746.1:0-433 GCF_003984885.1 Neopelma chrysocephalum | reverse complement strand
GGCCAGCCCCGGGCCGCCCAAGGCACGTGCCCGCAAACCACGGCCTTTTTTGCCCAGAAGGAGGGGTCTGACCCTCCGGGTCTCGCCTGCCCTTTGTGCGCCTCGCTCGACTCTACGCACGCAGACGGGGCTCCCAGACCCGGCACCTCTGGTCTGGGAGGAATGCTCGATCGTATCCGGTTTTGGACCCCGGTCATCGCGCTGGCCTGCGAACGACGGCCCTTTTTGCCCAGAAGGAGGGGCCTGACCCTCCGGATCTCACCTGCCCTTTGTGCGCCTCGTTCGGCACTACGCGTGCAGCTGGGGCTACCGGCCCCGACGCCTCCGGTCTGGGAGGAATCCTCGACCTTATCTGATTTCGGACCTCGGCCAGACCCGGGTCGCCCAAGGCGCCTGCTTGCGAACGACGACCTTTTTTGCCAAAAAGGAGGAG
>NW_020914745.1:0-527 GCF_003984885.1 Neopelma chrysocephalum | reverse complement strand
GGTCGAGGATTCCTTCCAGACCAAAGGCGCCAGGACCGGGAACTCCGGCTGCGCGCGTAGAGCCGATCGCGTCGCACAAAGAGCAGGCAAGAACCGGAGGGTCAGGCCCCTCCTTCTGGGCAAAAAGGGCCGTCGTTCGTGGGCCGGGGCGCCGGCTGGCTAGGGTATAAAATTGCATACAGTCGAGGATTCCTTCCAGACCGAAGGCGCCAGCACCGGGAGCCCCGGCTGCGCGCATAGAGCCGATCGCGATGCAGAAATAGCAGGCGTGAATCGGAGGGTCAGGCCCCTCCTTCTGGGCAAAAAGGGCCGTCGTTCGCTTGCCGGTGCGCCTGCCGGTCGGGGCTAAAATTGCATATGGTCGAGGATTCCTTCCAGACCGAAGGCGCCAGGACCGGGAGCCCCAGCCGCGGGCGTAGAGCCGATCGCCGCGCACAAATGGAAGGCAAGAGCCGGAGGGTCAGGTCCCTCCCTCTGGGCAAAAAGGATTGTCGTTCGTGGGCCCGCGCGCCTGCCGACCGGGGGCT
>NW_020914744.1:0-301 GCF_003984885.1 Neopelma chrysocephalum | reverse complement strand
CCCCGGGGCTCCCGCCGGCTTCTCCGGGATCGGTTGCGTCACCGCACTGGGCGCCTCGCGGCGCCCGTCTCCGCCACTCCGGATTCGGGGATCTGAACCCGACTCCCTTTCGATCGGCTGAGGGCAACGGAGGCCATCGCCCGCCCTTTCGGAACGGCGCTCGCCTATCGCTTAGGACCGACTGACCCATGTTCAACTGCTGTTCACATGGAACCCTGCTCCACTTCAGCCTTCAAAGCTCTCGTTTGAATATTTGCTACTACCACCAAGATCTGCACCTGCGGCGGCTCCACCCGGGCCC
>NW_020914743.1:0-544 GCF_003984885.1 Neopelma chrysocephalum | reverse complement strand
CGCCTCGCTTGGCTCTAAGCATGCAGCCGGAGCTCCTGGCCCCGGCGACTCCGGTCTGGAAGGAATCCTCGATCGTATGCAATTTTAGCCCCCGACCAGCCGGTGCGCCGACCCGCGAATGACGGCCCTTTTTGCCTAGAAGCAGGGGCTTGACTCTCCGCCTATCGCCTGCCCTTTATGCGCCTCGCTCGGCTCTACGCGCGCAGATGGGGCTGCCGGCCCCTACGCCTCCGGTCTGGGAGGAATCCTCGACCGTATCTGATTTTGGACCTCGACCAGCCCCGGGCTGCCAAAGGGGCCTACCTGGAAATGACGGTCTTTTTTGCCCCGAAGGAGGAGCCTGACCCTCTGGCTCTCGCCTGCCCTTTGTGCGCCTCGCTCGGCTCTACACGCGCAGAAGGGGCTCCCGGCCCCGGCGCCTCCTACCTGGGAGGAATCCTTGAACGTATCCGATTTTGGACCTCGGCCGGCCCCGGGCAGCCCCAGGCGCCTGCCCACGAACGACAGCCCTTTTTGCCCAGAAGGAGGGACCTGACACTTTTAC
>NW_020914742.1:0-444 GCF_003984885.1 Neopelma chrysocephalum | reverse complement strand
TGGAAGGAATCCTCGACCCTATGCAATTTTAGCCCCCGGCTGGCAAATGCGCCGGCCCACGAACGAAGGCCCTTTTTGCCCAGAAGGAGGGGCCTGGCTCTCCGGCTCTCGCCTGCTGTTTGTGCGCCGCGACCGGCTCTACGCGCGCAGCCGGGGCTCCCGGTCCTGGCGCCTTCGGTCTGGAAGGAATCCTCGACCGTATGCAATTTTAGCCCCCGGTCGGCCGGCACGCCAGCACACGAACGACGGACCTTTTTGCCCAGAAGGAGGGGACTGACCCTCCGGCTCTCGCCTGCCATTTGTGCACCGCGATCGGCTCTACGCGCGCAGCCGGGGTTTCTTGTCCTGGCGCCTTCGGTCTGGAAGGAATCCTCGACCGTATGCAATTTTAGCCCCTGGCCGGCCGGCGCACGGGCCCACGAACGACAGCCCTTTTTGCCCAGA
>NW_020914741.1:0-540 GCF_003984885.1 Neopelma chrysocephalum | reverse complement strand
CCTGCTATTTACGCGCCGCGATCGGCTCTACGTGCGCAACCGGGGTCCTGGTCCTGGCGCCTTCGGTCTGGAAGGCATCCTCGACCGTATGCAAATTTAGCCCCCAGACTGGAAGGCGTGCCGGCCAGCCAATGACGGCCCTTTTTTCCCAGAAAGAGGGGCCTCAGCCTCCGGCTCTCGCCTGCCCCTTGTGCGCCGCGATCGGCTCTACGCGTGCAGCCGGGTCTCCCGGTCCTAGCGCCTTCGGTCTGGAAGGAATCCTCGATGGTATGGAATTTTAGCCCCCGGCCGGGCGGCGCACCGGCCCACGAACGACGGCCCTTTTTGCCCAGCAGGAGGGGCCTGACCCTCCAGCTCTCGCCTGCTATTTGTGCGGCTTGATCGGCTCTAGGCGCGCAGCCGGGGCTCCCGGTCCTGGCGCCTTCGGTCTGGAAGGAATCCTCGACCGTATGCAATTTTAGCCCCCGGTTGGACGGCGCACCGGCCCACGAACGACGGTCCTTTTTGCCCAGAAGGAGGGTCAGGCCCCTCCTTCTGGGC
>NW_020914740.1:0-442 GCF_003984885.1 Neopelma chrysocephalum | reverse complement strand
TGGCCCTTTTAAGCAGAAGGAGGGGCTTGACCCTCCGGCTCTCACCTCCTATTTATGCGCCGCGATTGGCTCTACGTGCGCAGCTGGGGCTCCCGGTCCTAGCGCCTTCGGTCTGGAAGGAATCCTCGACCGTATGCAATTTTTGCCCCCGGCCTGGCGACGCATCTGCACATGAACGACGGCCCTTTTTGCCCAGAAAGAGGGGCCTGACCCTCCGGCGCTCGTCTGCCCCTTGTGTGCCGCGATCGGCTCTACGCGTGCAACCTGGGCCCCGGTCCTGGTGCCTTCGGTCTGGAAGGAATCCTCGACCGTATGTAATTTTAGCCCACGGCCGGCCGGCGCACCGGCACACGAACGACGGTCCTTTTTGCCCAGAAGGAGGGGCATGAACCTCTGGCTGTCGCTTGCTCTTTGTGCGCCGCGATCGGCTCTACGCGCGCAG
>NW_020914739.1:0-453 GCF_003984885.1 Neopelma chrysocephalum | reverse complement strand
ATGGCGAGAGGCGGTGCCGCAACGCCGGCCAATAGCGGCTCGCCCTGTGGGCGAAGTCCCGCCCCCTCGGGCGCCCATGGCGGCGCTACGGCGAGAGCGGCGCCAGAGGCGGGAGGGGAGTCGCGCCGCCGGTCAGAGGAGGTGGAGCGGTCGGTCCGCGAGACGCCTCGTCTTCCTCAGCCCCTTCAATCCATCAGCCCTCAGCCCTGAGCCCACTCAGCCTCCCGAGCCCACTCAGCCCCCTCAATCCATCAGCCCTCAGCTCACTCAGCCCCCTGGGCCCCCTCAGCCCTCCACCCCCCTCAGCCTCCCGAGCCCACTCAGTCCCCTGAATCCATCAGCCCTGAGCTCCCTCAGCCTCCTCAATCCATCAGCCCTGAGCTCCCTCAGCCCACTCAGCCCCCTCAATCCATTAGCCATGAACTCCCTCAGCCCACTCAGCCCCCTCAATCC
>NW_020914738.1:0-430 GCF_003984885.1 Neopelma chrysocephalum | reverse complement strand
CGGAGGGTCAGGCCCCTCCTTCTGGGCAAAAGAGGCCATAGTTCGTGTGCCGGTGAGCCGGCCGGCCGGGGGCTAAAATTGCATACGGTCAAGGATTCCTTCCAGACCGATGGCGCCAGGACCGGGAGCACTGGCTGCGCGCATAGAGCCGATCAAGGGGCAAAAATAGCAGGCGGGAGCCGGAGGGTCAGGCCCCTCCTTCTGGGCAAAAAGGGCCGTCCTTCGTGGGCCCGTGCGCCGGCCGGCCGGAGGCTAAAATTGCATACGGTCGAGGATTCCTTCCAGACCGAAGGTGCCAGGACCGGGAAGCCCGGCTGCTCGCGTAGAACCGATCGCGGCGCACAAATAGCAGGCGAGAGTCGGAGGGTCTGGTCCCTCCTTCAGGGCAGAAAGGGCCGTCGTTCGTGTGCCGGTGCGCCGGCCGGCCGGG
>NW_020914737.1:0-904 GCF_003984885.1 Neopelma chrysocephalum | reverse complement strand
TCTGGGCAAAAAGGGCCGTCGTTGGCTGGCCGGCGCGCCTGCCAGTCGGGGGATAAAATTGCATATGGTCGACGATTCCTTCCAGACCGAAGGCGCCAGGACCGGGAGCCCAGGCTGCATGCGTAGAACCGAGCGAGGCGCACAAATAGCAGGCGAGAGCCGGAGGGTCAGGTCCCTCCTTCTGGGGAAAAAGGGCCGTCGTTCGCGGGCAGGCGTCCTGGCCTCCCTGGGCTGTCCGAGGTCCAAAATCGGATACGGTCGAGGATTCCTCCCAGACAGGAGGCGCCGGGGTCGGGAACCCCGTCTGCGCGCGTAGAGCCGAGCGAGGCGCACAAAGAGCAGGCGAGAGCCGGAGGGTCAGGCTCCTCCTTCTGGGCAAAAACGGCCGTCATTTGCGAGTAGGTGTCCTGGCCTCCCTAGGCTGGCCGAGGTCCAAAATCGGAAACGGTTGAGAATTCCTCCCAGACGGGAGGCGAGGGGACCGGGCTACCCAGCTGCGTGCGTAGAACCGAGTGCGGCGCACAAAGGGCAGGCGAGAGCTGCAGGGTCAGGCCCCTCCTTCTGGGCAAAAAGGGCCGTCGTTCGGGGACAGGCGTCCTGGCGTCCCGGGTCCGGCTGAGGGCCAAAATCGGATACGGTCGAGGATTGCTCCCAGACAGGAGGCGCCCGGTCTGGGAGTCCCGTTTCGGCGCGTAGAGCCGAGCGAGGCGCACAAAGGGCAGGTGAGAGTAAAAGTGTCAGGTCCCTCCTTCTGGGCAAAAAGGGCTGTCGTTGGCGGGCAGGCGCCTTGGGCGGCCCGTGGCCGGTCGAGGTCCAAAATCGGATACGTTCAAGGATTCCTCCCAGGTAGGAGGCGCCGGGGCCGGGAGCCCCTTCTGCGCGTGTAGAGCCGAGCGAGGCGCAC
>NW_020914736.1:0-500 GCF_003984885.1 Neopelma chrysocephalum | reverse complement strand
TACGGTTGAGGATTCCTCCAAGACCGGACGCGACGGGGCCGGGAGCCCCGTCTGCGCGCGTAGAGATGACGGAGGCGCACAAAGGGCAGGCAAGAACCGGAGGGTCAGGCCCCTCCTCCTGGGCAAAAAGGGCAATCGTTTGCGGGCAGGCGTCCTGGTGTCCCGGGTCCGACCAAGGGCCAAAATCGGATACGGTCGAGGATTCCTCCCAGACTGGAGGCGCCAGGGTCAGGCCCCTCCTTTTGGGTAAAAAGGACCGTCGTTCGCGAGCAGGCGCCTTAGCCAGCCCGGGGATGGTCGGCAGGCACCTTGGGAGGCCGGGGCTGGTGGAGGTCGAAAAACGGATACGGTGGAGGATTCCTCCCAGACCGGAGGCGCCGGGGCTAGGAGCCCCGTCTGGGCGCATAGAGCCAAGCGAGGCGCACAAAGGGCAGGCGAGAGCCGGAGGGTCGGACCCCTCCCTTTGGGCAAAAAGGGCCGTCGTTTGCGGGCAGGCGCCT
>NW_020914735.1:0-538 GCF_003984885.1 Neopelma chrysocephalum | reverse complement strand
TGCGCACGTAGAATCGAGCGAGGTGCACAAAGGACAGGCGAGAGCCGCAGGGTCAGGCCCCCCCTTCTGGGCAAAAAGGGCCATCGTTTGCAGGCAGGCGTCCTGGCGTCCCGGGTCTGGTTGAGGGCCAAAATGGGATACGGTCGAGGATTGCTCCCAGACAGGAGGCGCCGGGCCCGGGAGTCCCGTCTCCGCGCGAAGAGCCGAGCGAGGCGCACAAAGGGCAGGCGATAGCCACAGTGACAGGCTCCTCCTTCTGGACTAAAATGGCCGTCGTTTCCATGCAGGCACCTTTTGCGTCCCGGGGCTGGTGGAGGTCGAAAATCGGATACGGTCGAGGATTCCTCCCAGACCGGAGGCGCCGGGGCTGGGAGCCCCGTCTGCGCGCGTAGAGCCGAGCAACGCGCAAAAAAAGCAGGCGAGAGCCGGAGGGTCAGGCCCCTCCTTCTGGGCAAAAAGGGCCGTCGTTCGCGGGCCAGCGCGCCGGCCGGGGTCCAAAATCGGATACGGTTGAGCATTCCTCCCAGACCGGAGGCGC
>NW_020914734.1:0-826 GCF_003984885.1 Neopelma chrysocephalum | reverse complement strand
AGCCGGAGGGTCAGGCCCCTCCTTCAGGGCAAAAAGGGCCGTCGTTCTTGGGCCCGTGCGCCGGCCGACCGGGGGCTAAAATTGCATACGGTCGAGGATTCCTTCCAGACCGAAGGCGCCCGGACCGGGAGCCCCGGCTGCGAGCGTAGAGCCGATCGCGTTGCACAAATAGCATCCGAGAGCCGGAGGGTCAGGCCCATCCTTCTGGGCAAAAAGGATTGTCGTTCGTGGACCCGCGCTCCTGCCAGTCGGGGGCTAAAATTGCATACGTTCGAGGATTCCTTCCAGACCGAAGGCGCCAGGACCGGGAACTCCGGCTGCGCGCGTAGAGCCGATCGCGGCGCACAAAAGGCAGGCAAGAGCCGGAGGGTCAGGCCCCTCCTTCTGGGCAAAAAGGGCCGTCGTTCGTGCGCCGGCGCGCCGGCTGGCCAGGGGATAAAATTGCATATGGTCGAGGATTCCTTCCAGACCGAAGGCGCCCGGACCGGGAGCCCCGGCTGCGCTCGCAGAGTTTATCGCGGCGCACGAGGGGCAGGCGAGAATCGGAGGGTTAGGCCTCTTCTTCTGGGCGCAAAGGGCCGTCGTTCGCTGGCGTCGTGCCGGCCTGCCGTGGGCTAAAATTGCATTCGGTCGAGGATTCCTTCCAGACCGATGACGCCAGGACCGGGAGCGCTGGCTGCGCGCGTAGAGCCGCTCGCGGCGCACAAGGGGCAGGCGGGAGCCGGAGGGTCAGGCCCCTCCTTCTGGGAAAAAAGGGCCGTCGTTCGTGGGCCGGTGCACCTGCCACTCGGGGGCTAAAATTGCATACGGTCGAGGATTCCTTCCA
>NW_020914733.1:0-401 GCF_003984885.1 Neopelma chrysocephalum | reverse complement strand
GCCCAGAAGGAGGGGCCTGACCCTCCGGCTCTCGCCTGCCCCTTTTGCGCCGCAATTGGCTCTACGCGCTCAGCTGGGGCTCCCGGTCCTGGTGCCTTCGGTCTGGAAGGAATCCTTGACCGTATGCAATTTTAGCCCCCGGACTGGCGATGCATCTGCACACGAACGAAGGCCCTTTTTGCCAAGCAGGAGGGGCCTGACCCTCCGGCTCTCGCCTGCCCCTTGTGCGCCGCGATCGGCTCTACGTGCGCAGCCGGGACTCCCGATCCTGGCGCATTCGGTATGGAAGGAATCCTCGACCGTATGCAATTTTAGTCACCGGCCGGCGCACCGGCTTACGAACGACGGCCCGTTTTGCCCAGAAGGAGGGGCCTGACCCTCCGGCTCTCGCCTGCTATTTG
>NW_020914732.1:0-424 GCF_003984885.1 Neopelma chrysocephalum | reverse complement strand
GCGCGCAGACGGGTTTCCCCGCCCCGGCGCCCCCTGTCTGGGAGGAATCATCGACTGTATCCGATTTTGGACCTCGGCCAGCCCCAGGCTGCCCAAGGCGCCTGCCTGCAAATGACGGCCCTTTTTGCCCAGAAGGTGGGGCCTGACCCTCCGGCTCTCGCCTGCACTTTGTGCGCCTTGCTCGACTCTACGCGCACATCTGGGGATCCCGGTCACCTCGCCTCAGGTCTGGGAGGAATCCTCGACCGCATGCAATTATAGTCCCCAGACGACTGGCGCTCTGGCCCGCAAACGACGGGCCGTTTTGCCCAGAAGGAGGGGCCTGACCCTCCGGCTCTCGCCTGCCATTTGTGCGCCTCGCTCGGCTCTACACACACAGCTGGGGATCCCGGCCACCTCGCCGCCGGTCTGGGAGGAATCCTCG
>NW_020914731.1:0-441 GCF_003984885.1 Neopelma chrysocephalum | reverse complement strand
GGGGAGCTCTTGTCCACAGAAGCGCATCCCAGAGCTGCATCCAGGGCCTTTGCCAGGGTTTAGTACCATAAATGCAAAGTGACACCGAGACACTCTTTGTCCCACGTAACTTCAAGGCCCCCCCAGGAGGCTGATGGCAATTGTACTTGCTCAGGGTCATCTCCCCACACCAACACCAGGGGTGTGCTCAAGACTTGTCTGTTCAGTGCAAAGAGAGACACCCTGTCTAGTCCTTCCGTGTCTCTCCAGGGCAGGCTAAAGAACCTCTGCGGGCTGGGTGAGAAGCCAGTGCTGGAAGTAGTGGTTCTATTGTAAGTGCCAAGCAAGAGTGGTTGGCAGGTCTGGGATGAATGCCCTGGGGAGTTGACCTGGGTTTTCCAGTGCACATGGCAATAGATCACACCGTTCCCTGGTGGTCCTTCATGTCCTCCGTAGGAGGAC
>NW_020914730.1:0-383 GCF_003984885.1 Neopelma chrysocephalum | reverse complement strand
ATCCCAACAACCTCCCCCCAAATCCCTCCAGGAGCCCCCCAGAATCCTCCCAGGGCCCCCTAGAAGTCCCTCTGGGGGTGCCCCTCAACATCCAGGACCCCCCCAAAGTCCCTCCGGGATCCCCCAAAATCCTTCTAGGACCCCCCAAAACCCCTCCAAGACCACCCAGGACTCCCCAAAATCCCCCCCAAAATCCCCAAGACGATGCATAGGCAACGTCAACATATAAAAAAAGGCAGAAAGGGTTGTGATATTGGGGAGACTTTTGGGGGGGTTCCCAGGACTTTGGGGGCCCCGGGGGGGGTTGGGGGTCTCGAGGGGGGTGGGGACCCCACTTTTGTCCCCCTGGACCTTGAGGACCCCCCAAAAACTTCATACAGACA
>NW_020914729.1:0-326 GCF_003984885.1 Neopelma chrysocephalum | reverse complement strand
AGACTGGGGGGGAATGGAAGCAACTGGGACCATGCTGGTATCCTACTGGTATCTTCCTGGGAGTAACTGGAATCATACTGGGCGTGACTGAAAGTGACTGATTTCAGACTGGGAGTCACTGGGCCCGCACTGGGGGTGACTGGGAGCCCCTGGGCCCGTGCTGGGAGTGACTGGGCCCGCACTGGGGGTGACTGGGAGCCGCTGGGCCCGTGCTGGGAGTGACACGGGCCCGCACTGGGGGTGACTGGGAGCCCCTGGGCCCGTGCTGGGAGTGACACGGGCCCGCACTGGGGGTGACTGGGAGCTCCTGGGCCCGTGCTGGGAGT
>NW_020914728.1:0-813 GCF_003984885.1 Neopelma chrysocephalum | reverse complement strand
GTTAGCTCTCGGGTTGAATTGGTGGGCCAACCTAGGTACTCCCTGGGTAGCAACAGCTTTCTGTCCTGACCCCTTTGGTCTCGGAGGAATCTTCTTGTGTATCCAATTCTGGCCGTTGGGAGTCCAGGGTTTGAAAAAGCAAACAAGAGCCCTTCTCCCCAGCCAAGAAAGCCTGCAACCCTGGCTCTCGAGTTGATTTGTTCGGCCACCCTGGGTACTCCCTGGGCTGCAAAAGCTTTCTGTCCTGACCCTTTTTTTGTGGGAGGAATCTTCTTCCGTATCCAATTCTGGCCGTTGGGAGCCCAGGGCCGGAAAAAGCAAACAAGAGGCCTTCTCCCCAGCCAAGAAAGCCTGCAATCTTTGGATCTCAGGTGCAATTGGTAGGCTAGCCTGGGCAATCCCTGGCCAGCAACAGCTTTCTGTCCTGGCCCCTTTGTTCTGGGAGGAATCGTCATCCGTATCCAATTCTGACCGTTGGGAGACCAGGGTTTGAAAAAGCAAACAAGAGGCCTTCTCCCCAGCCAAGAAAGCCTGCAACTTTTAGCTCTTGGGTTCAATTGGTGGGCCAACCTGGGTCCTCCTTGGACAGCAAGAGCTTTCTGTCCTGACCCCTTTGTTCAGGGAGGAATCTTCTTCCGTATCCAATTCTGGCCGTTGGGAGCGCAGGGCTGGAAAAAGCAAACAAGTGCCCTTCTCCCCAACCAAGAAAGCCTGCAACCTTTGGATCTCAGGTGCAATTGGTGGGCTAGCCTGGGCAGCCCTTGGTCAGCAAGAGCTTTCTTGGCTGGGGAGAAGGGCTCTTGTTTGATTTTC
>NW_020914727.1:0-456 GCF_003984885.1 Neopelma chrysocephalum | reverse complement strand
GGCGGGCCGGTCGGCAGGGAGCTAAAATTGCATTCGGTCGAGGATTCCTTCCAGACAGAAGGCGCCAGGACCGGGAGCCCTGGCTGCGCACGTAGAGCCGATCGCGGCGCACAAAAGGCAGGCAAGAGCCGGAGGGTCAGGCCCCTCCTTCTGGGCAGAAAGGGCCGTCGTTTGCGGGCGGTCGCGCTGGCCGGCCAGGGGCTAAAATTGCATACGGTCGAGGATTCCTTCCCGACCGAAGGCGCTAGGACCGGGAGCCCCGGCTGCGCGCGTAGAGCCGATCGCAGCGCACAAGGGGCAGGCGAGAGCCGGAGGGTCAGGCCCCTCCTTCTGGGCAGAAAGGGCCGCCGTTCGCTGGCCGCTGACATGGCGGTCCGGGGCTGGCCGAGGGCCAAAATCAGATACGGTCGAGGATTCTTTCAAGACCGGATGCGCCGGAGTCGGGAGCCCCGGCTG
>NW_020914726.1:0-306 GCF_003984885.1 Neopelma chrysocephalum | reverse complement strand
TCGGTCTGGATTGAATCCTTGACCGTATGCAATTTTATCCCTCGACCAGCTCCGAGACAGATGGAGCGCAATCCCACAAACGACGGCCCTTTTTGCTCAGAACGAGGGGCCTGACCCTCCGGTTCTCGCCTGCCCTTTGTGCGCCTCGCTCGGCTCTACACGCACAGACGAGTCTCCCGGCCCCGGCGCCTTGGTTCTTGAAGGAATCCTCGACCGTACCTGATTTTGGACCTCGGCCAGCCTCGGGAGGCAAAAGGCGCCTGCCCGCGAACGACGGCCCTTTTTGCCCAGAAGGACGGGCCTGAC